>NW_028014562.1:0-764 GCF_054177405.1 Leptonychotes weddellii
CCTGTTCTTCACAGCAACTGTGCCATTTTACATTACCAAAAACAAAGCACAAGGTTTCACATTTATCCACATTCACATTAAGACTTGTTTGTTGTTTTTTGTTTGTCTTGATGATAGTTATCCAAATGATGTAAAGTGGTATGTAATTATGGTTTTGATTTGCATTTGCCTAATGATTAGTGATGTTGAGTATCATTTCATGTGCTTATTGGCCATTCGTGTATCTTCTTTGGAGAAATGTCTGTTCAAGTCCTTTGACTATTTTTGTTGTTGAGTTTTAAGGGTTCTTTATATATTCTGGATATTAATCTCAGAAAATGTGATACAGAATTATTTTCTTCCATTTGGTGGGTTGCTATTTTACTCTGTTGATAGTATCCATGGACACTTTTTGACATTTGGCCATGTATTCATGGATTTGTCTGGGTTCTTTATTCTCTTCCATTGATCTGTATGTCTGTTTTTATGCCAGTGCCATACTGTATTGATTACTGTAGTTTTATAGAAAATTTCAACATTAGGGAGTGTGCTTCCTCCAACTTTGTTCTTATTCAAGATTGTTTTGGCTATTTAGAGACTCTTGAGATTCCATATGAATTTAGGGTGGCTTTTCATATTTTTGCAAAAAACCTCATTGGGGGAATATTATGCAGCCATCAAAAGGAATGAGATCTTGCCATTTGCAACGACGTGGATGGAACTGGAGGGTATTATGTTGAGTGAAATAAGTCAAACAGAGAAAGACATGTATCATATGATCTCAC
>NW_028014563.1:0-764 GCF_054177405.1 Leptonychotes weddellii
TGCAACATTCTGCGTTATTGAAAAGTAGTACCAACATGGCAGAATGTCAGAATTGTTAAAACACTGAACAGAACAGATATATGATATCATATAATAATAAATAATAATTTAGGAGGAAAGAAAGGTTAACTTTCTTGTATTGGTAGCCTGCAGATTTGAAAACCTCCTATTACTTTCAACAGAATATTCCAATGAGCAGCCATTCATTAGATCCGAAAGAAATAAACTTGAAAGAAAAAAATCAATATATTGCAAAACAATTTCAAATCGAAAGCAAAATTTTATTTTATTTTATTTTTAAAAGTAAAATTGTAAAAAGGTACAAAGATACAAATGTACTAAATCTATTTTATCCAGGGATATAGAAGTATCAGAGCTTCTATACCCTTTACATGGAAATTCAGGAAAGATTTTCATTTATATTTTCACACACACGGAGGAATGGTACTTCACTGAAGATACTCATTGTTTCCCTGTAGCATCTAAGTGATATTACATAAAAATTCCAATGTGCTCTACTCAATAAACTACTTGATTTATAATTATTTGATTTAAAAATGAAACACAAGATATCCTAGTTAAGTGTTTTATTCATTTATTTTAATAAACTATAACAGTAAAAATAAATGCAAGCACAGCACATTATATATTTCATGATTTCCCTTATTTTGCTTTGACAAATACAAAGAAATATTAGGAAGCAGCCCATATTTGCAGCTGTAAATCAGTTTCTTTTTTTTAATGCAGGCAGCAAAACTTACATA
>NW_028014564.1:0-764 GCF_054177405.1 Leptonychotes weddellii
GGGGGCCTGCCTTGCTCGAGCTTACTCAACCCCCACTTCCCAAGGCTCCTTGAGTGTGGCCCCGGGCTAAGTCTCATGCCTCTGGATGCGGAGGGAGGATGTGAAAACTTAACTCCCTCCGGGAGGACTCACAGGCACCTGCTCGAGGACACACTGTGGTCATCCCAGCGACCTGCAGCTGCTACCCCGGGCCAGGAAGTTTCGAACCCCACTCTGAGGTCAAGCCATTTGGGCCTGAGATTCCAGCAGTTCCGCTTTCCCAGCCCCTGGGACCACCCCTCACCTCTCCCACGCTGCCGGACCCATCTGGAAGCCAGTGAGTGCTCCTGGCACAGCCCTGAGTGGGGGAGCTCTGCTGGGGACGGACGACAGGCCATGGGCACTTCCTGCCCTGGGATGACAAGCCAACCACGCGGCTGGACACCCCACTCTCAGTTTGTTCGGCTCAGTTTGATTCTCTTTCTCCCCCTGGTGAGCTTCAGCGTGTAGCTATTTGCTGGTCATCAGCAGTTTATGGGAACTGTGGCGTCGGGGGAGGAAAGAGGAGGGACAGGAACTCTCAGACATGGTGCTGGTGCCCAGGAGGTCTCCCCAGGCCTGGGGTGGGCCTCCGTGGGCTGAACCCTTGGACCCACAGCTCTTGTCAGACAGCCCCTCGTGGTATACTTTTTAGGCCCCTTGGGACTCAGACCAACGCCTGCCAGAAACCGCGTGGGCTCCTTCCCTCCAAATCAGAACTTCCTTTCTTTATTCCCTCTGCTAAG
>NW_028014565.1:0-764 GCF_054177405.1 Leptonychotes weddellii
TAATGTATGGTGATTAACATAATAAAAAAAAAGGAAAAGAAAAAAATAATTTGTGGGCAAATTTTCTTAAAAAAAAAATCAAATATTTTAAAATTTGCTTCAAAAAACAGAACACCTAAATGGCTAATAAAATAAGGATGTCCAAATACATTAGTAATCAATGAAATAAAATGTCTAACCATAGTGAATTATTAATTACGATCAATTAGACAGTAATAATAAAGCAAAGTTTTAACATCAATTATTGGTGTAGATGTGGAGCGAAAGCAAAACTCCAACACTGCAATTGGGAATGCCAATTGAAATACCTTCTCTGAAAAGAAGTTTAAAACTATCTATTAATAATGAAGATAGAAAACTCCTATGATAAAGCAATGTCATTGCTAAGTTTATACCCAACAGTCACCCAGAGCCATGGGCGTTAAGAGGCATGTGCAAAAATCTTCACATAGCATTATTTTTAACTGGTAAAAATTTCAAACAATCTAAGTATCACAGCAGAATAGAGAAATTGGTAATATTTATACAATGGAATACTCTAGATTATAGGGCAAGGAAGCATCTACGGATGCATGGATGAATCTCACAAACTCAACATTATGTGAAGGAAGCCAGTTGAAATATAGTATTTACTACATGGTTCCATTTAGATAATTTCAAAAACAAGACAAAACTAAACTTTTTAGGGACCCATGCTTTGGTGGTATAATTAAAGAAAAGCAGTGATACCATCACAACCAAATTCAGAAAGTTTGTTCCTTTGG
>NW_028014566.1:0-764 GCF_054177405.1 Leptonychotes weddellii
CAGGCCTCGGTTTCCTCATATGTAAATTGGGATAGCAATCGGACCCACTTTGAAGGTGGGTACTTTCCCCAGGTGGGGGCCTAGTGAAGGTGAGCACCAGGGAAGGTGCTGCCCATAAAACTATCAGCACAAAGCCTGAGATGTGGGAAGTGCTCAGTTAGTGTTGCTTCCTTACTCCTCATGCTCAGCACGTGGCAGAGTGGGTACCATGTCTAAGTGAGTACGGCAAGTTGAGGCTATGCTGGGGTGGGATTCTGGGTAGCAGCAGAGTGGGTGGGGGTCCAGGTCAGGTGTCCCTGGGTAATGTGGTTGGGTGGCCCTGGAGGCAGGGATCAATTTCTTTCACTCTTACTCAGAAGTATGGAAGCAGGGGACTCTGATAGATGCCCCCGAGCAGGTAGTGATGTCTTCCCTGGGGAGGCTTCTGGGCTTGTTTCCCACCCATGATTCCCGTTCACTAGGAACAGCCCCCACTTGCCACCAGGCCAATCTTCCGCAGGCTGGCTGCCTTGGGGAGTTTAGCAGATGGAAGAGTGCTGGTGCTCTCCTGCTGAGCAAATCAATCCCTTTCGGCCATAGTGTCCTGGGCATAGTGGGGTTGAGGCCATTCCCACTGGTAGGGCCATCATTATCCTTGC
Organism: Leptonychotes weddellii; assembly: GCF_054177405.1. Classification (NCBI taxonomy): domain Eukaryota; kingdom Metazoa; phylum Chordata; class Mammalia; order Carnivora; family Phocidae; genus Leptonychotes; species Leptonychotes weddellii. The sequence goes on from NW_028014566.1 coordinate 639, forward strand.
GGCGTGTGATAAAGGTGCACCGGGAACAACTCCCTTATTGCCCAGAGTGTAAGAGCACAAATACCTGCAATTAGGAGGCCTAAAGCAGTTACCTCTCCCCATGTGGGGTCTCTTTATCTTGCTTTC
>NW_028014567.1:0-764 GCF_054177405.1 Leptonychotes weddellii
CCCACCATTTCTCAGTGTCTCTCACATGTGGACCATGGGCACTGCTTGCTTCTCAGCTTACTGGGTAATTGCTGCGTTGATAGGGCTGGTTTATTTGCACTGCCCTCTCCTCTTCCCCTGAAGCCTCAATAACTGCTATACTGAACCCTCTTAGGAAAGGATTCAAGGTTAGTAGATTTTTAGTGAGCTTAATGGATTCCGCCATGCTTGTCCTTTGTTTGGATCAGTGTGTACAGCTTCATGTCACTTCTGTATCCCAGCGTTTGTTTGTTTGTTTGTTTGTTTTTAAAGTAAGCTCTATACCCTTGGGGCTTGAACTCACAACCCTGTGATCAAGAATTGTGTGCTCTACGGGCGCCTGGGTGGCTCAGTGGTTAAGCGTCTGCCTTCGGCTCAGGTCATGATCCCAGGGTCCTGGGATCAAGACCCGCATCGGGCTCCCTGCTCCGCGGGAAGCCTGCTTCTCCCTCTCCCACTCCCCCTGCTGGTGTTCCCTCTCTCGCTGTGTCTCTCTCTGTCAAATAAACAAATAAAATCTTAAAAAAAAAAAATTGCGTGTTCTACTGACTGAGCCAGCCTCTGTTTTCCAGTTTTTGATTTCTTCTTTTTTTTTTTTAAAGATTTTATTTATTTATTTGAGACAGAATGAGAGAGAGAGAGAGAGAGTGAGCACATGAGAGGGGGGAGGGTCAGAGGAAGAAGCAAGCTCGCTGCCGAGCAGGGAGCCCGATGCGGGACCCGATCCAGGGACTCCAGGATCATGA
>NW_028014568.1:0-764 GCF_054177405.1 Leptonychotes weddellii
GATGCTGGATATTTGCTGAATGAACGAATAATTGGATAAATGAGGTTATATAGTCTGATGACAATTATTATGAAGGACCAAATGATATGACACTCTTGACAAAGTCAATCCATCCGGTTGACATTTCTAGATCAAAGCACCTTTCAGTGAAACACCCACTAAACCATGCCCCGATTTCTGACCCACAGAAACTATGAGACGATAAATATTGTTCACTGTTCATTGGAAGGCTCTAATTCTTAGAAGGTTAGATGTTCTTACAGCTTTGTTGAATCAGTAGGACATGGAGAGGACACTTCCTTAAAATGTTTATCTGTGTCTAGTTGGGTTCTGCCAATTTGACTGTGGAAGGTAAACATTTTCAGTGAGCTGTCATTGACTCAGTCAGAAAAATTCAGGCTTGGGCGCCTGGGTGGCTCAATTGGTTAAGCGACTGCCTTCGGCTCAGGTCATGATCCCGGGGTCCTGGGATCGAGTCCCGCATCGGGCTCCCGGCTCAGCGGGGAGCCTGCTTCTCCCTCTGACCCTCTCCTCTCTCATGCTGTTTCTCTCTCGCTCGCTCTCCAATAAATAAATAAATAAATAAATGAATCTTTAAAAAAAAAAAATTCAGGCTTATAAAAATCTTGGACTTAGTGTTAAAAAAAAAATCTTGGACTTATGAAAGAAAATCTTTCCTTGGTTAAACAGAAAAAGATTGTTATCAGCCCCCCCCAAATCCACATTTGGAATTAATAAATTTGTCCAACAAAGATACAGTAAAG
>NW_028014569.1:0-764 GCF_054177405.1 Leptonychotes weddellii
CTGTCCTTCTAACTCTAGTCCTCATGGCACCCTCCTGCGTGCTGGGTGTTCTGGGCCCAGCACACTCTCAGATCCTGGTGCGTGGCTCACTTACCAACAGGTGTTTGATAAGCATAACCCTCTGCTTTGAACTCTGACCCACTGATCCTCTCTACCTAAACAGCGTTTTGTTTCTTTGTTTCATCTCAGCCATCCCTTCCTCATCACTACTCCAAGGACATCCACTGACATTATTAACTCTTTGAACTTAGGTGCAAGTTCATCTCAGTACTTCTCTCTCTCTTTTAATCTACTCATGTAACTCTGCTGTTTCATCTACTAAGTCATACCTGCTCTGTGAGAGCAGGCATAGCATCTGTTACTGAATACCTTCTTATCTCTGATGGTTTGTACACTATTTGGCACACAGTCTGCCCTCAATATGCATGTGGTGGATTAACCCGTAAGTATTTGCTGTGTGTCTGGTGCTGGCCTAGAGACTAGAGATACAAAGAAAATAAAATGGAATCCAGAAGTTTACCGACACTAGTGAGGTGAAACAAACATATAGTTTAAATATCATGTAGTAAGCACTAAAATAGAGGTATGGGGTACTCATGGAACATAGAGGAGTGTCCCCAGGCCTGAGACTGGAGACACTGGCATGCTAATGAGGATGGACCTTAGTTGCATTTTGAAGAAAGAGTAAGGACTGATGAAATAGATGGCTAGGAAAGAACTTGAGGAACCAGAATGAGGAAGAGAGGATGGCCCCATACGTCAAC
>NW_028014570.1:0-764 GCF_054177405.1 Leptonychotes weddellii
GTGGAAAAGCAAGTTTGATATTTTTGTAAGATAATTTATTTGGGGATTCAAATTCCCTGTTAGACAATCATGACCTTTTCCCCTTGCGTTTTTATATATAAGTAAGCTGTCTTTCATTTGTTTAGTGATTGTTAAGATGTGCTAGAGTGTAGATGCCTCGTCCAGCTGTCTGAAACAAAATAAAAAACTAAAAGTTAAAAAAAAAAAAAAAAAAAATCTGTGTTGGTTTTCTCTTAAATTCAAGCATCATGGAACTGTGTCGCGTAGAAAATGAAGATCTCTCGGGATGCCTGGGTGGCTCAGTCGGTTAAGCGTCTGTCTTTGGCTGAAGTCATGATCCCAGGGTCCTGGGATCAAGCCCCATATGGGGCCCCTTGCTCATCGGGGAGCCTGCTTCTCCCTCTGCCTGCCGCTCCCCCTGCTTGTGCTCTCTCTGTCTCTGACAAATAAGTAAAATATTAAAGAAAAAGAAAATGAAGATCTTTCATATTCCCACGGGCACTGAGATGAACACGATTAACATTATCTGCTATATACGTGCTACCGTTTTTTTCTCTTCTTCCACAGTATGAGTTTGCTTTACAAAAATGAACTCTTCCTACATACGTATTTTCCGTAACTTATAATTCATTTGGATGTGTTCCCATATGGTGTATGTACATTTTCCTCATTCTTCTTGATAGTCATGGGGTATTCCATTTCATACAATTGTTAACCAGTCCCTTTTGATGGCTATCTAGGCGCAGGTCCCATTTTTCAAGCTG
>NW_028014571.1:0-764 GCF_054177405.1 Leptonychotes weddellii
ATGAAGCACAGGTCAGTGTGTGTGTAATTTTGCTCCTATCCTGCACTGTGATTTGTTCCCATCTGGCTGGCTGAAAATGTTGCCAGCCCACGGCACAAACATGTCTACTGCTCTTGACTATAACAAACAAAAGCAGTGAGGAATCCAGCAACTTCAAAACTCTGGGACATATGGTTTACAATAAACAAAAAACTATGCTACTCTTTAGATTTCAGACAGGTCTCACCGTCACTGATGTGACCGTGACACGAATGCATTACATACATTTTATACATGTGTGGTTGTATTTATAAGAAAGTTCAGACAACTAGTCATTTATTCATCTTTATTTTTAGTCTTGAAAGTTCCTTTATTTTTTTTCTACTGTTAAGAATACTTCACATAGATCTACCCTCTTAAACTTTTTTTCAATTTTTTTTTTTTAAGATTTTATTTATTTGTGAGAGAGAGAATGAGAGACAGAGAGCATGAGAGGGAGGAGGGTCAGAGGGAGAAACAGACTCCCGGCTGAGCAGGGAGCCCGATGCGGGACTCGATCCCGGGACTCCAGGATCATGACCTGAGCCGAAGGCAGTCGCTTAACCAACTGAGCCACCCAGGCGCCACTACCCTCTTAAACTTTTAAGTGCACAATATAATATTGTTAACTGTAGACACAATGTTTTAGAACTTACTCATCTCGCATAACTGAATTTTTAGACCCGTTGAACAACTCCCCATGCCCCCTCTCCTCCAGCCTCTGGCAGCCACCATTCTACTGCATG
>NW_028014572.1:0-11513 GCF_054177405.1 Leptonychotes weddellii
GATTAGGGAAGTTCTCAGCTACGATTTGCTCAAATATATCTTCTAGTCCTCTCTCTCCCTCCACCCCCTCAGGGATCCCAATAATTCTGACATTGGAATGTTTCATGGTGTCACTTATTTCTCTGATTCTATTTTCATGGATTTTGAGTAGTTTTTCCCTGGCCTCCTGTTTTTCCTTCTTTTCTATTAATTGGTCTTCTAGATCACTAATTTCTTCTTCTGTCTCACTTACTCTAGCTGTTAGTTTATCTAGATTAGATTAGATCTCATTGATAGCATTTTTAAGTTCTGCCAGTTCAGCTTTCATTTCTGCCCTTAGAGACTGTATGTTGCCATTAATCAGTTTCTCCATTCTAGCTGTTGTCTTCACAATTGCAACCCTGAATTCCATCTCTGAATCTTGGTTATATCTGTGGCAGAAGTCACAGTCTCTGAGTCTTTCCTATTTTGGGGGTTCCTTCTCCTAGTCATTCTGTTGAGGGGTGGTTGAGAGAATGTACAGAGTCCAAATTATTGACCACAATCCAAGCAAGATGCACCTGTTTTAAAGGGACCTTAGGGTTGCTGGCCTCTTGTTCTCCCAGCTTGTCCTCTGGGGGAGGGGCCTGCTGTGCTGTTTACTCAGGCAACCCTGTTTTGGCAGAGTTGCCCTGCCCCCTGTGGGGGGGATGGGCTCAGTGAAAACCACTTTTGCGGGGGCTTTTGTTCTCTGGCAGCTTTCCCTGATGGCTTCCCGGGTCTCTTCTGAGAGTCAGAGCAGAAGAGATTGTTTCCAACCCTCCACCTCAGAGCAGAGAGATTGAAGTCTGTTCTTCAGTGAGCTCTCCAGGTCACACTATCTCCGTTTCTGTCTGTGCTGCTGTAAACTGCAGCATCCTGGGTTGTGTGCCCCTCCACAGCGCTCCCAGTCCTTGCCTCCTGGTCAGGGCCGGTCTCTGCCCTTTGTGCTTCTAAAACCGCCAGCTGCCCCCAGTTTGCACATGGAGCCCCGCTGCTCTGGTTTCTGTCTGGGGGCTGCCCTAAAGTCCTTTCCCCACTGCTACCAGTCTGCGAGTCTGTGCCCTATCCCCAGCGCAGGAGGCTATCGCTCACCGGTGGTGTAGGGTCCCCATGACCAGGCTCCCTCCCCCTCCTGCTGTTTATCTTCCAATATCTGCCCACAGAATCATGGCTCCCCGCTTGTACCTTGAAACCAAATGCCTGCGATATTCTGTTTGTAGAGATCCAGATCTATCTTCTTACATCTCAGGCTGATTTCGTGGGTGTTCAGAGTGGTCTGGTAGATATCCAGCTCAATTCCAGGGACTGATTGGAATAGGGTTCCCCTACTCCTCCACCATCTTTTCCTGAATGCCTGTGGCTCTGTTTAATTGGCTGAAAGAATAATAGGTGCTGGGGCGCCTGGTGGCACCATCGGGTAAGGGTAGGACTCTTGGTTTTGGCTCAGGTTGTGATCTCAGGGTGGTGAGATCGAGCCCCACATCAGGCTCCACACTCAGCGGGGCATCTGCTTGAGATTCTCTTTCCTTCCTCTGCCCCTCCTGCTTATGCTCTCTCTCTCTCTAAAATAAATAAATAAATCTTAAAAAAAAAAAGAATATTAAGTGCTTATATAGATTTAGTATTCATAACAACTCTCCAGAGTGTAATAGCAATTAATCCAAATAAGTTTTAAGTTCATGTGCCCTAGGGTTAATCTTTTCTGTTTTTTTTTTTTTTTTTAAAGATTTTAGTTATTTATTTGAGAGAGAGAGAAAGCACAAACCGAGGGACAGGCAGAGGGGGAGGGAGAAGCAGGCTCCTCACTGAGCTGGGAGCCTGATGTGGGGCTTGATCCCAGGACCCTGGGATCATGACCTGAGTTGAAGTCAGACGCTTAACCGACTGAGCCACCCAGGCACCATACAAACTTAATAAATAAAAGCTAACTGAAGTTTGTTGGTTTAATTAAAACAGGCATGTTTTCAGAGTTACCAGCATTAGATGTAATGCAGATAAGCAACTTTTTCTACCTGGGTTTACTAATCATACAAGATCATATTATCTCTGTTACAGAATTTGTCAGCAAGAAAGATAAGTTAAAGATAACAGTTGGCTGTTTATTGTCTTGTGAAATATTCATGACTCATCTAAACATAATTATTAAGAACAAGTGAATTAAGTACATATAAGTAAGATAAAGTTTATAAATTAAGTTTCCAGCAATATTAATGTCTTAAGAAATAGTGTCCCCAAATCTTTTTGGTAATTTAAAACCTTGGAGTTTTGCTGAATTAAATTAGATGGCTAGTCATTAAATATTTAGGTAATTTCCTAATAAATAATATATTGAGACATTGATTGCTATTTATTAGTTTATTTGCTTTTGGCTTTTAATTTTTACAGAGAGATTGTTAGATTGTGTGTGTGTGTGTATATATGTGTGTGTGTGTATATAGATATATACCTTATATATATATACCTTATATATATTTAGGCCTATTAATAAATAGGTTTTATGATAAAAGAATTGAGATTACTATGAGGAGGAGTATACTTCTAGAATTTTGTCACTTTGGTTAAATTGATAAGTATTGTTACATACTTTCCTGTGATCCTATTTAGCCACATGTCCAAACCTTCTGATATTCTTTATAAACCTCCCCAAATTAAAATCTAAATTAAGTCTTTTTGACCTGGAAGAAACTTTGGGGGGATTTTTTTTTTAAGAGGGTCCCTGGAACATTAGAACAATCTATTAAATTAATTAGTCTTATCTGATATGTTAAAATACATGGGAAGCATTGTCAAATAAGAAGTAATCCTGGGGCACCTGGGTGGCTCCATCAGTTAAGCATCCGATTCTTGATTTCAGCTCAGGTCTTGATCTCAGGGTCATGAGTTCAAGCCCTGCATTGGGCTCCACACTGGGCGTGGAGCCTACTTTAAAAAAAATAGTCATACTAAACCTTCTTTATGTTATATTTGCATGGTGTATGTTAATGTAATGTTCCAAAAATTATATGAAATTCCTAACATTCTGACACCAGTTAAATGACAGACTGTTCTTCTTGTAGCAGGACATTCAAGGTAGCTTGCCTTCCTTTAATCCACAGCTGATAAAGAGGGATATGCTTCAATTTCACAAAAGCCTAATCAAATCCATAGAGGATAATCCTACTTTGGTAGAATAGCCTTTCCACAGTGTGCTCCTGGGAGACCAAGACATTGAACATCATAGCCTCCAAACTGGAGATGTGGTTTATTGGAAAAGACATCTCCACAAAGACTTCATCCAGCCTACTCCGGTGCCACAAAATTAGAAGGCACTGACTCATAGATTCATGGTTCTCATTCTAAAAAGGCTCCAACATCCAACTGGATGACCAAATCAGTTGAAAACCTCAAACTGACCACATCCCAGAAAAAGAAGCAGACGACATCTGAATATACTTTCCCAAGAGTCAGGACCAAACCAGAATAATAACTCTTTCATAACTGCCAAAATCTAATGGAAATTCCTAAGCTCACTGAGATTTTAGACTATTGTTTCTCTGTGTAGGAATTCTTATGATTTTTGCTGTTTTATACTCAGTAGGACTTCTTCACTGGTGGTCACCAACTCTTAAAGGTGTCTGTATACCTAGTGTTCTTCCCTCCCTGTCTTTACATATATCCAACCTTCCCCCCATGGCCGCCATCCCCAAGCTTGCCAACTCAATGAAACTTGTGGGACTCTCCCCCAAACTGACCCCTGGCTTGAGCTCACCTCCCTTCATTGCCTGTTAATGACTCTGTAAGTACTGTCACCATGTCTGGTTTGATGTATGCACCTAAGGGGTATATTTTTCTTTGTGGATATGATCACCAGTCTCGGGCTTATGAATGTCTTGATAGTTGGAAAGGCTTTGGTGGCATGTGTTTTTCTTGTTTTTTGTGGCATTTAACATTCTCTTTAACTTTCTTAAAATGGCTACAACCACTATTCCCGAATCTCACTCAAGAAGGAAAAGAGACTTACTGAGAACAGATGATTACCCTGATGAGGAACTTTTTGAATATGAAGACAACAGCTGTGGTCATAGCCAAGGCTGTGACCTTCCTGCCAGATATTCTGGGGATCATTTTAACCAATACCTTGGAATCATAAATTCATGGCTTGGAGTAGACATGGCAGACTTAGAAGTTATGATGAGAAACCTTACCAGAAGTGTTAACAGAAGAGCTCGCTCCACTGCCTGAACCATTAAGACCCAGCAAAAGTCTTTAGATTTCCTAGCCCAAGTGATCCTTGGTAATAGAATAGCATTAGACTGTTTATCTGTAGCTCAAGGAAGGCTCTGTACCGTTGCTAACACCTCATGTTGTACATGGATAAATACCTCTTCACAGGTGGAAGCAGAACCCCTAAATTACTCAGATGAGCTAAATCCTTAACAAGACATTCATGTTTTACATCAGAATGGTTTGATTTTAATTTCTCCTATTTTTCTGCCCCTCCCCCGTTCCTGCTCTCTCTCTCTCTCTCTCTCTCTCTCTCTCTCATAAATAAATAAAATCTTTAAAAAAAATTGTTGGGGCGCCTGGGTGGCTCAGTCGGTTAAGCGGCTGCCTTCGGCTCAGGTCATGATCCCAGGGTCCTGGGATCAAGCCCCACATCGGGCTCTCTGCTCAGCGGGGAGCCTGCTTCTCCCTCTCCCTCTGCCTGCTGCTCTGCCTACTTGTGCTCTCTCTCTCTCTCTGTTAAATAATAATAAAAAAAATTGTTATGAGGAGACAATTAGACTTGCTTCCCTGGAAAGCTGAATCTGGGGCATGTCGGACCTGTCACATAGGCATTTGGGTCCCATTGTCAGCCATGTTTTTTCATGTGGCTTGAAAATAAAAACAGAAGAAGCTTATTGAGAGAGAAGAACAGCAAGTGGTTGAGATGAGAGAACAGAGAACTGAGGTAAGAGATGGAACGTTCTGATGGTGCCTTTCGTCCACAGCTTCATCATCAAGAGTCAAGGGGCAAGGACTGTGTGCAGTGTCTTGTGGGGTTTCCAGGTGAGTATGGAGTTGAATGAAACCGGATTACCAATGACTGTGGACCTGCCACCATATTGAGTGGTGTTTCTAGTGGTGTGAAAACTCAGTGACTGGTCAGTGTGTGGACCCAGATCTGCCTCACACCCTACAGGAGAGCTTCAGCCCACTGTTGCCTGTGATGGAGGTTGGTGGCTGGATTCTGGATGGCTGTGTAAGAAAGGAAGGATTAAGGAAGGTAGCCCCATTTTCAGTTAGCCTCCTAACTATAAAAGGAATCTACTGTAATATATAAAAACCTACTCTTACTAAAGTGATCAAGATTCTCGTGGTTACTTTTGGTTTCAACCTGACAGAGATAAACAAGCCACCGGTTCAGGAATGAAGGAAATGAGCCAATTACCAAGAGAGCCTCTTAATCCCTGATCACTTGGACAGGAGCTAAGAGCAAGGTGTTGTGGTTTGACATAGAGTGCCCAGCTCACCACCCAGCTCAGGCCTCACTGGTTATATAAGCTTCCTCGGAGGCGTCCTGAACTAGCCAGAAAGTTCTGCACAAATAAAAACTTCTCAGTACCTGAGATAGGTTTACCCATGTGTTCTGACAAATGCTCAGGAGGTAAGCAAATGCCAAAATACATAAATTAGAAAAGCTCTCCTGTTTTGGGAAACAAGTATCTTTGGAATTCTTATGGAGAAAAGTGATTGGGTTTGTAATTTGCCAAATGCACTGGATAGCATGCAGAGACGCAGACAGAATGTTTGTTGTGAATTTGGCAGCAGTCCCAGTTCTAAGGGGCTTTGGCTCAGAGTGAACAGATATTCAGAATCTTGTCCATGGGTGACATCAGAGAGATCAGAGAGCAAATAGCCAACAAAGGACACACACATACACGCCCATGAGTGTGTGTGTGTGTGTGTGTGCGTGTTTACAGTTGAGAAAGAAAACGAGAGCTGTAGAAAACAAAACTTTCAGAAAACGAAATTTCACCACTAGGCGATGAGTCCGTTACCAGTGGTCTCGGACCAGCTCCCTGAGTGACTGACCAGCTGGGATGAGTCGCTTCACCTCCATGAGCCTCAGACTCCTCAGCTGGTAAACAAGTGATTTGGAATAGATGATTGGATCTCAACCCTCACTGCACACTAGAAGCATCTAGGGAGGTTTTAAGAATAATGCTAACGAAGGCTCCTGGGTGGCTCAGTGGGTTAAGCGTCTGCCTTCAGCTCAGGTCATGATCCCAGTGTCCTGGGATCGGGTCCCACATTGGGCTCCCTGCTCAGTGGGGAGCCTGCTTCTCCTTCTGCCCCTCCCCCTGCTCATGCTCTCTCTCTTTCACTCTCGTAAAAATAAAAGTCTTAAAAAAAAAAAAAAGAATATTGTTAACTAGGCCCCATCCCAGGCCAACTGAGTACATGTCTTGGAATGGGCCCCCATTCCTGTCTCTGTGTTAAACAGAAATCCTCAGGTGATTTTGATGTACACCTGGGCAAGAAGCAGGGCCTAGATGATGCCTGTAATCTACTGTATAACTGAGATTCTCTGAGGGATCTGAGACTCCATCCCTGGACCTACTTCCTGTTCTGTGTGGCCCAGATTCAGTGTCTTCATTACTCTGTGCCTTATTTCCCCGCCTGCACCACGGACAATTAACCCCACAGTCTCCTCCCGATCCACAGGATGGCATGGAAGAAGAATGGAATTTTGAGTCTGTGGACCACTATATGAAAAGCATGTTCTTGGCTTTTGGGATTATTCCCAAGTACTTGCAATTACATCCGTGGAGAAGAACTCAAAGACACAGAAATCCTTTGTTGTGAATGGTCTGATGGATTTCACATCTTCGGCTCTTCACGCATCCTCTCAGTCCACCTTGACCCCCAGTTTGGCCTATTGCAACATATTCAAGTACTAACTGAATTTTATCATTGCCTTTTTGACATTTCAGGTTTATTTTGAAATATTTATAGGCTCACAGGAAGTTGTAGGAAGAGCCTTGTATGCCTGTCGCTCCATTCCCCCCCAAACCCCCACCCCCCAATGGCTAATTCCTATATAACTGTAGTACCGGCTCAAAACCAGGAAAGTGACACTGTGGCACTGTGTGTATATTTTAAAGATAAAACAGATCATGAGTGGGGCGCCTGGGTGGCTCAGTTGGTTAGGCGACTGCTTTCGGCTCAGGTCATGATCCTGGAGTCCCTGGATCGAGTCCCGCATCGGGCTCCCTGCTCGGCAGGGAGTCTGCTTCTCCCTCTGACCCTCCCCCCTCTCATGTGCTCTCTCTCTCATTCTCTCTCTCAAATAAATAAATAAAAAAAAATCTTTAAAAAAAAAAAACAGATCATGAGTTCATCTTACAAATTCAAGTTTATAAGATTTTTACTTAACCTAATTGTGTATCTTTTCTCCTGAACTGAATGTCTAAGTGATGCTGATATTCATACAATCTATTCCACAATGTGCTACAACAGCCTCAGAGTAAGAAAATCAACAAAACAACCTTCAAAACGATTGCTGAGTAGAGTTTAAGATTTTTTTTTTTTGCTTTTCTTTTTGTCCATAAGATATATCCCTCTAAAAATATAGAGTCAAATTACAGCGTACTGAAAAATCACTGAGGGCGGGTGTGATACTGGCCTTCAGTGTGTTGGTTCCAGCGCCATGGTGCCCTCAGGAAGTTCTTCATGGTGGGGAGCACTGTAAGAAGAGTCTGGGGGAATGCATCACCGCTCTGAACACTGCCAAGCTGCGGCAGACACCTAGGTAGTTTGTGTGGCCCCCACTGCCACATGGATTTGGCCTGGCAGAATCCCAAGATCTGGCTGGGAGAACTGCTGCCCAGTGACGAACGGGGCCTTCCCTGGGTGATCAGCCCTGGCCATCCTGGGGCACTCAGAAAAAAGGCCTGTCTCTGGGGAGTCAGATGAGCAAATAGGGCAGAAAGGGGCCCACACCCTTGCAAAGGGACTGTAAGTAATCGCCTGCACTGGGGAGAAGCTGAGTGAGAAGGAAGCTGGCATCACTGAGTAGGCACTTTTGAGCAAAACAAGGCCACCATAGATAATGCAAAGGACTGGAACAAGGTTGTCCTGGCTATGAGCCCGTGTGGGCCATTGGTACTGGCCAGACTGCAACAGAAAGTACACAAAACGCTCCAGGGATGGCTTAAGTCTCACGTGGTTGATGCAGGGGCTTAGAGCATCCTGTTTATGTTGAAGGTTCTGGGACTGGAGCAACCTGCAAGGAGCTGGCAAGCCAGCCTGCTGTGGGTGGCTTCCTCGTGGGTGGTTCTTCCCTCAAGCCCAAACTGGGGGACATCATCACTGCCAAATTGCGCCCCTTCCATTTACCTTACTCTTCCTGCTCAGCCAGGGACAAGGTAGCTCAGAGGCCAAATCACTGTGTACCCCACTGCCCCCCAAAGCTGCACATGCTTCTGGATGGTGTCACCTGCTCCCTTTTGTGGCCTAATCCAAACTATACCCCTTCTTTACCTTTACCCCTTATCCTGTAATAGTTGGGACAGGCCTCTCCTTTCTCCGCTTACCATCATGGTTAGCACTACACAGGTGACCAAGGTGGCTTCTCCTTGGCTTGAGAGGAGAAAGGGGTGGAGTTTGTTCGAGGGTCCCCTTGGTCCTCAATGAGAGCAGGAGAGAGAAGCCATCCTCTTCTCCCAACTCGCGCCACAAGCTCGAGGGCTGAGAGCCAGGGGTGTAACTCTGTCCCGCGGTGCCAAAGACTGTGTTATATGTTGTGTGTTTGCAAAGTTTCATGTGTGGGGAAAAGAAACACCCGGCACTTCAAACCAATCACTTGGAATATTTTCTCTCCATGCGCTTTTATCCTCTAGCCCATATATATTTTGTTTCCCTTGCCTAATTTTGGTTTCCCTTTTAGATATGGCTTTTTTTGACCTTTCTATCCTAACCATTTTGTTTTGAGCATCATCAGACAGAGAAAAGTTGAGAGATTTTACAACGAACACTAGTATACTCACCACCTAGATTCTACAGTGACATTTTACTGTATTTGCTTGATTCCATATCTATTCATCCATCAGGTCTCGATCCATTAATTTATCTTCGTTTTTGTTGTGGTGTAAGAAAGCAATCACTACCATTAGCTGATAAAACACGTCAGCATGGGACGCCTGGGTGGCTCAGATGGTTAAGCGTCTGCCTTTGGCTCAGATCATGATCCCAGGGTCCTGGGATCGAGCCCCGCCATCAGGCTCCCTGCTCAGTGGGGAGCCTGCTTCTCCCTCTGCCTGCCACTCCCCCTGCTTGTGCTCTCTCTCTCTCTAATAAATAAAATATTTAAAAAAAAACAACACACACATCAGCGTGCATACTGTGATGACTTTAGTCCCATCTTGTTTACAAGAAAAAGACAGTATTCCTGCTCTAGTAGTTTTTTGCAGGTTAAATATAATAAATCAGTTCTTTGTTTAGTAGCAACAAAGTTGAAAAGGGTGCTAATTACGTGTTTTATGTTCCCCGGATGTCCCCTGAATGACCAGCCTCCACACCAGTCAGTTCCAGCTCTCAGGGAAAAACCAACCTTACAATTCCATGGCCTGTAGAAGTAAATCCCTACCCAATATTTTAAGAGATTCTTGGTGGTATTTGTATTCCCAAGGTTTCAACCTCTCTGACCTATTGCCCTAGACATTGTTTCTGTGTTTTTCGACTTCCACCCGAACATAGAACATACATCTTTTAAAAAATTTCACCCATAAAATGCACTCAAAGACTTTGTTACCTTATCAAGTGGTTAATTTTACTGAATGTTTTGGGAGAAAATATTTTAGTTAGAAACAGGAGAAGGCTGTATCATGCACCACACAGCAAGCACTTAAAAACTGCATTAATGTATTTGTCATGTTTAGCTGGCAACTCTTAAATAGGCTTTTCCCTTATTTATCTTTCCCCAATACACTTTAATTTTTCTTAGATGTGAGTACATGTCCAGCCACATGTCTGGAACACATAGATCCTTTGTGATTGCCAGTGGCTGGACAAATGTATACGGGAGAGTTTGAGTTTCTTATGAGGTTAGAGATTTGGCTCACTGAGGAGCAGGTCTTGGCTGCAGGAGGGCCCTGGGAAATGGGCTCTGGGGCTGGAACATGGTAGTGACCCCCTGAAGTTCCTTCTCCTTTTTTCTTTCTCATCTTTGCTCATTTGCTTTGCCTTCAGATCTGGTAGGTCAGTGCCCCTGGCCACATGAAAAAGAAATCCTTTCTGTTTCCTATGCTTTTTAACTTCTGAGTGGGTAGTCGGTGTCAGGTATTTTCCAAATACAGAATGCATATGTGCACAAATATGCAGGAATGCGCGTGTGTGAGCTCAAGAATCAGCATGTGTGGAGAGAGATGTGTAAGGCATGTGTATATGAACAGCCTGTGCCCTTGGTTCAGGATCACCGTCTCCAGGAATTCATGCCTTGAGTGTGTGAACCAAGCAGCAGGAGTGTCTTTGGACCAATGTGTGAGCGTCCTGTGGGCATGTGCCTGCAGATACACGGGTGCGTGCACGCAGCTACACTGGTGTGTGACTTGTGTGTGGGCCCAGGAGGGGCTGAAATCTTCCCTGTTTAAGACTCCTCTGTCCAGGAGACCAGACAGACTGAGGATGGAAGCTGCTCATTCCAAATGCAAAGCCAGAGGAAAAAGGACTCTTGTTGGTCTAGCAGGCAACAGGTGCCCAAACAGCATTCATCAGCCTTGGCCAATGAGCACAGGGATGTGTCATAGAAGAATGGATGCTCCTTTCATAGGTGCATGGACAGAAGGGGAAAGAAGCGCGGAGGGGGTCAGCGAGGAAAGAAAGAGGGGGGTCAGCAGGCAGCTGAGTCTGTGTTCTGTCAACTGTTTTGTATTTAAGCATGTTCTATGTTTCTGAAAGCGGTGATCAGCAAAGATGTTTGTTATATTTAGCTATGAACGCATTAAACAGGTAATGGTGACCTCTAGTTCAAATCACGGTGTTGAAGTCAGCAGCCAGCCTGAGAGCCTTCTCATAACACTCCAAGGCTTCACTCACTTCCCCTTTCAATTTGTGGATGAACCCAAGGATGCTCAAACTTTCCACCATACGGACATTCTGATGAACCTGTCTTTTAGCCAGCTTCTCTAAGGCAGTGAGAATCTTTTCCCTGGTGCCGGAGGCTGTTTTGATTTTGAGACCTTTTACATAATGGGTGATTGCTTTATCTACAGATATCTTGTGAAGGTCTTGGAAATGGCCATAGCAGTAATGAATCACTTGCTGTAGATGATCGTTGATGATCTTCATGCACAGCACTTTCTGAAAAGTGTCCTCAGCCTTTGTGTATTGGCCTATTTCTGCATACATGTCAGCCAATACAACATAAGCCAACTCAAATGTGGGCCTTATCATCAAAGTCTTTTGAATTTCAGATATAGCCAAGTGAACCAATCTGTGGACATCTTCTCTAACCTGTCCTCTGGGCTGCCAGTTGGCAGCTCTCTTTATTT
>NW_028014573.1:0-764 GCF_054177405.1 Leptonychotes weddellii
CACACACACACACACATACACCATACACTCTACACTCATACACCACACATACATCCTACACGTGCACAAATACATCACACAAGCACACACGTCGCACATACACAAATGTCACAACGCACATTGAGCCAGGCCTCGAGGAGATACAGAGAAGGAGGCTGGCTCCCCGGTAAAGTGGTCAGGTCTTCTTCCTGCCTCCCTCAGCTCCAGAAAGCCACCCCGGGCTGCCAACCTCCTTCAGCACATGCGGGCGCTACACCGTCCAAGACTCAGCACAGCACCTTGCACAAAAAACACGTTCCACAAATGGACATAGATGAATAAGAGGTTGGCAAATGAAAAATGACAGCAACCCAACTGTTAGAGGGGCACAGGGGCTTTTCTCTTTCTAAAAATTTGTTTTATTTTACTTCTGCATTTCAGACAAACTTTTTCTATTTTTAAATAGTTAATACATTGACATACTTCAGAAATTTTAAGGGGAAAAACCCCAAAATTTTAAAAGGGAAAACTTAAGTCCACCCAAAAACCTACACATAGGTGTTTACTGCATCTTTATTTGTGTTTGCCAAAACTCGGAAGCCACCAGCCTCAGTGGGTGAAGGGATAAACGGTGGTTCATCCAGACAATGAAATCTTACTCTGCATGAGAAAGAAATGAACTATCAAGCATGGAAAGGCATAGGAGAATCTTAAATGCATATAAGTAAGTAAAAGAGGCCGATCTGAAAAGGCTACCTACATATGATTCCAACTATATCACATTC
>NW_028014574.1:0-764 GCF_054177405.1 Leptonychotes weddellii
CCCACCCCCCACTCCAGCAACCCTCAGTTTGTTTCCTGAGCCTACCTATATCAGGACTTTTTACAAGTACTTTTCCCAGTCTGTGCTTATTTTTTCATTCTTGTAATGGTGTCTTTTGAGGAGTCAAGATTCTTGATTTTTAAGAAGTTCAATTTATCAATCTTTTTCTTTTATGGATTGTGTTTTTCTGTTGTATCTGAGAAATATTTGCCTAAGCCAAAGTCACAAAGATATTCTCTCTTATTTTCTGCTAGAAGTTTTTTGTTTTAGGTTTCACAATAATGTCTAATTCTTGAGTTAATTTTTCTATGTAATAGGAATGTGAATTGAAGTTTATATTTTTACTTATGGTATCCAAATGGTCCAGTACCATTTGTCACAAAGACTATATTTTCTCCATTGAATTGCCTTTGTACCTTTGTTCATAATCAGTTGACCATATATGTAGATTATCTATTCTGTCCCATTGTTTACCCTTCTGCTAATACTACCCTGTCCAGATTACTATAGTTTGATAGCATTTCTTGAAATCAGGTAGTGTGAATCTTCCAACATTAAACATTATTCTTTTTTAAAATCAGATCATGACGTGAGACTTTCAATCTGTAAGCACAGTATATCTCCACATTTAGTTGGTCTGTTTTTATTTCTTTTATCAGAATTCAGTAGTTTTCGGTGTACAGATATTGCACAAATTTTTTTAGGCTATTTTTTGGGCTGTTTTAATGATGGTATGTTTTAAATTTCAATTTCCAATGGCTCAT
>NW_028014575.1:0-764 GCF_054177405.1 Leptonychotes weddellii
TCCCTCCCTGCCCCACACATGCACAAGCTTCGTCTCTCTCTCCCTCTAAAAAAACAAAATAAAACAAAACTAGATCAATCAACCTTAAAATAGTTGTAGTAAATATTCCATCACTGAGCACTGTGTACTATGTATCTTGGAACGTGCCTTCCATTTAAAATCAGTTAAGATAATTTCTACTTCTAGATATTAGTTTTACAAAGTGGCACATCTTAAAAATACTAAGTACAGAAATACTCACTGAAACATAGGGTGTAATAGCATAGGATGGGAAGCAATCAAAATGTCCATCAATAGAAAACTAGTCACTTCCCTGCCCTGGAATACTATGCAGGCATTACAAAGAATTGGCATCTCTATGTATCATTAAGTGAAAACAGCAGAAGAGTGTTTCTATTTTGAAACAGAATCAAAGTTCTGGAAAGCTTGCACAGATAATACAAAAATCTTTTGCCTGAATCTTTTGTAAGTTGCTGACATAATGCTCCATCACTTCTAAAATTTTTAGTATGTATTTTATACAGAAAGGGACATTCCTCTGCATACTACTCATACAAACATCAAAATCAAGGCTTAACATCAGTATGTTCCCAACATCTTCATCCTCACACTCCTTTCCATTTTTGTTAATTGTCCTAATAGTGTCCTCTGTTGCAAAAGGATCCAGTCCACAATCATGTGTTGCATTTAGCTATCATGAAGTTTTAGTCACCCTTCTCATTCTGGAAGAGTTCCTCTCGGTCTCTTCTTAATTTTTTGACCTT
>NW_028014576.1:0-764 GCF_054177405.1 Leptonychotes weddellii
TTTAAGTTTATTCACTACTAGACATCACTTGGCCCCTTGAGAGGGATTGCCAGACGAAGGAGAAGAGCCCCTCAGGGTCCTCGTCACTGCTTAGTGTTGAGGAGGTTCCAGCTGGAGTGTAAAGAGTGTCCTTAATCTGTCCTCACTCAGAGGCAGGAGCTTGCCAGGGAAGCCCCCCCAGGAACACGTGAAATTATAGGCCTCAGTCAGTGATGCTTCACACATGAGCAGAGTTGCCCAGTGATAACCTGCACTCTCGCCATCGTTGCCTTCTCCTTAAGCAGTGACTGTGTAGGCTCTCTCTAACGGCACTTATTTTTATGACAGAACATTCAGAAGGCCCTGACACAGCCCTGACGCACGTCAGGCTCCCAGGAGCTGGGTGCTCATAAGACCTTAGGAGGCCACTTCCAAGACTGACTTCCCAGAAAGAAAAGCAGAGGTTCTAGGCACAAGTAAAACATTCCCCCTTCTGACAGTGTTCCCTTCACTTCCTACCACAGCATCTAGATTGTCATAAGACTAGGTGGAGGCTAAAATGTCCTGGAACAGGGCAAGGGATTTCCTTGTTCTCATGTAAGCCTTGTTCAGAATGGCCATTATTTGGTACTGATAGCTCATTTTATTTAAAATAATTACAACAAAATAAAAGCAACATGAATTCAACTGCCATTCCCTTAAAAACACTGTATGCTTACTCACTGGAAAAATTTGCAAAGGATGCCCTGTATTTTTCATTTGATAAGGTGGTTATAATTCAGCCA
>NW_028014577.1:0-764 GCF_054177405.1 Leptonychotes weddellii
GAAAGCAAGATAAAGAGACCCCACATGGGGAGAGGTAACTGCTTTAGGCCTCCTAATTGCAGGTATTTGTGCTCTTACACTCTGGGCAATAAGGGAGTTGTTCCCGGTGCACCTTTATCACACGCCGCAAGGATAATGATGGCCCTACCAGTGGGAATGGCCTCGACCCCACTATGCCCAGGACACTATGGCCGAAAGGGATTGATTTGCTCAGCAGGAGAGCACCAGCACTCTTCCATCTGCTAAACTCCCCAAGGCAGCCAGCCTGCGGAAGATTGGCCTGGTGGCAAGTGGGGGCTGTTCCTAGTGAACGGGAATCATGGGTGGGAAACAAGCCCAGAAGCCTCCCCAGGGAAGACATCACTACCTGCTCGGGGGCATCTATCAGAGTCCCCTGCTTCCATACTTCTGAGTAAGAGTGAAAGAAATTGATCCCTGCCTCCAGGGCCACCCAACCACATTACCCAGGGACACCTGACCTGGACCCCCACCCACTCTGCTGCTACCCAGAATCCCACCCCAGCATAGCCTCAACTTGCCGTACTCACTTAGACATGGTACCCAATCTGCCACGTGCTGAGCATGAGGAGTAAGGAAGCAACACTAACTGAGCACTTCCCACATCTCAGGCTTTGTGCTGATAGTTTTATGGGCAGCACCTTCCCTGGTGCTCACCTTCACTAGGCCCCCACCTGGGGAAAGTACCCACCTTCAAAGTGGGTCCGATTGCTATCCCAATTTACATATGAGGAAACCGAGGCCTG
>NW_028014578.1:0-764 GCF_054177405.1 Leptonychotes weddellii
TGCAACATTCTGCGTTATTGAAAAGTAGTACCAACATGGCAGAATGTCAGAATTGTTAAAACACTGAACAGAACAGATATATGATATCATATAATAATAAATAATAATTTAGGAGGAAAGAAAGGTTAACTTTCTTGTATTGGTAGCCTTCAGATTTGAAAACCTCCTATTACTTTCAACAGAATATTCCAATGAGCAGCCATTCATTAGATCCGAAAGAAATAAACTTGAAAGAAAAAAATCAATATATTGCAAAACAATTTCAAATCGAAAGCAAAATTTTATTTTATTTTATTTTTAAAAGTAAAATTGTAAAAAGGTACAAAGATACAAATGTACTAAATCTATTTTATCCAGGGATATAGAAGTATCAGAGCTTCTATACCCTTTACATGGAAATTCAGGAAAGATTTTCATTTATATTTTCACACACACGGAGGAATGGTACTTCACTGAAGATACTCATTGTTTCCCTGTAGCATCTAAGTGATATTACATAAAAATTCCAATGTGCTCTACTCAATAAACTACTTGATTTATAATTATTTGATTTTAAAATGAAACACAAGATATCCTATTTAAGTGTTTTATTCATTTATTTTAATAAACTATAACAATAAAAATAAATGCAAGCACAGCACATTATATATTTCATGATTTCCCTTATTTTGCTTTGACAAATACAAAGAAATATTAGGAAGCAGCCCATATTTGCAGCTGTAAATCAGTTTCTTTTTTTTAATGCAGGCAGCAAAACTTACATA
>NW_028014579.1:0-764 GCF_054177405.1 Leptonychotes weddellii
TCATTATGTTATTCATTTACTCATTCCACATACACCTACTAAATGTCCACCCTAGGCCAGGCATGGTGCAAGCTGCTGGGGATTTGGTTGTACCCAAACTGGCAAGCTCTGTGTTCTCAAGGAAACTGTATTCTAGTGGGAAAAGGCAACTATACAAATAAACAAGCCAAAGAAAAGATCAGAGTAACCATCACCATACAGAGGACACAAAGAACCCAAATGTGGTCCTGTGATAGTGAGCCAAGGGGAAGGAGCAGGCCACGCGAGCATAACAGGCAAAAGGAACAGACGAAGCAAAGGCCCAGAGGTGGGAAAGAGCTCTATAGGACAGAGGCCGAGAGAGGAAAGCAGGCGCTTCAGGGAGGTGGGGAGGAGGAGCGTGCGTGTGACCAGGGCACAGAGGTAAGCCAGTCTCGGAATGCAAAGCGTTTCATACCCCCAGGACTGGGGGCTAAAATGTGTTCTACATGTGGTTAGAAATTGCTAGAAGGTTTTAAGTGGGGAGGGGGGGACGGTGTTGTGACATGGTCTGATTTACATTTTTAGGGAAGCCTCTCTGGCTGCTGGGTGGGGATGAGGTCATACTGGGGCCAAGAGTGGGAGTAGAACAGGTGACAGGTGCTGCTGGTAAACCAGCGAGAGATCGGCTCGGCTCGGCGTGTGCAGCCTGAGGAGGAAATGGAGAGAAATCGGTTGCATAGGGATGCATTTTGAAGGTAGAGTCTCTAGGACTTGCTGAGGCTTGGGCGTGAGGGGTGGGTGAG
>NW_028014580.1:0-764 GCF_054177405.1 Leptonychotes weddellii
AGAGAGAGAGAGAGAGAGAGAGATTAATTTATTATGAGGAACTGGCTCACACAATTTTAGAGGACAAGAAGTCTCATGATCTTTTATCTGCAAGCTGAAAACTCAGCGAAACCAGTGGTAAGATTTAGTCAAATGTCCAAAGTCCTGAGAACCAGGGGAGCTAAAGGTGTCAGTCACCCCAGGGCAGGATAAGAATGCCAATCCAGATCGACAGTCTGACTGAAAAAGAAATTCTACTTTATTCCAACTTTTTGTTCTACCAGGCACTCAACAGTTTGGATGCTATGCACTCACACTGGAGAGAGCAATCTGCTTTACTCAATCTACCAATTCAAACGCTAATCTCATCCAAAACAACCTAATAGACACACCCAAAAGAAATGTTTAGCCAAGTATCTTAGCATCCTGTGATCCAGTCATGTTGACATGGATCCTTCACATATATTGCAAAGACATTAAATTTTAAGAGCAATTAAGTATGGAAAATTTATTATCAGAGAATGCTATCTCTTCCACTATTCTGTAGTTATAAGAAGTACAGTGCATGTAGGGCATGAACTTGAAAGCACTGGACATAGTGACTACTCCCTTTTTGAAACATTTTGTCTTAGCCTCTAGGGCTGCCATCACAAAATATCATTGACTGGGTAGCTTAAATAACAGAAATTTTTTTTTTTTTTCCATTTTAGTTCTTTTTTTTTTTAATTTTTTTTTATTCTTATGTTAATCCCCATACATTACATCATTAGTTTTAGATGAAGTGT
>NW_028014581.1:0-764 GCF_054177405.1 Leptonychotes weddellii
CACACACACACACACATACACCATACACTCTACACTCATACACCACACATACATCCTACACGTGCACAAATACATCACACAAGCACACACGTCGCACATACACAAATGTCACAACGCACATTGAGCCAGGCCTCGAGGAGATACAGAGAAGGAGGCTGGCTCCCCGGTAAAGTGGTCAGGTCTTCTTCCTGCCTCCCTCGGCTCCAGAAAGCCACCCCGGGCTGCCAACCTCCTTCAGCACATGCGGGCGCTACACCGTCCAAGACTCAGCACAGCACCTTGCACAAAAAACACGTTCCACAAATGGACATAGATGAATAAGAGGTTGGCAAATGAAAAATGACAGCAACCCAACTGTTAGAGGGGCACAGGGGCTTTTCTCTTTCTAAAAATTTGTTTTATTTTACTTCTGCATTTCAGACAAACTTTTTCTATTTTTAAATAGTTAATACATTGACATACTTCAGAAATTTTAAGGGGAAAAACCCCAAAATTTTAAAAGGGAAAACTTAAGTCCACCCAAAAACCTACACATAGGTGTTTACTGCATCTTTATTTGTGTTTGCCAAAACTCGGAAGCCACCAGCCTCAGTGGGTGAAGGGATAAATGGTGGTTCATCCACACAATGAAATCTTACTCTGCATGAGAAAGAAATGAACTATCAAGCATGGAAAGGCATAGGAGAATCTTAAATGCATATAAGTAAGTAAAAGAGGCCGATCTGAAAAGGCTACCTACATATGATTCCAACTATATCACATTC
>NW_028014582.1:0-764 GCF_054177405.1 Leptonychotes weddellii
GGGGGCCTGCCTTGCTCGAGCTTACTCAACCCCCACTTCCCAAGGCTCCTTGAGTGTGGCCCCGGGCTAAGTCTCATGCCTCTGGATGCGGAGGGAGGATGTGAAAACTTAACTCCCTCCGGGAGGACTCACAGGCACCTGCTCGAGGACACACTGTGGTCATCCCAGCGACCTGCAGCTGCTACCCCGGGCCAGGAAGGTTCGAACCCCACTCTGAGGTCAAGCCATTTGGGCCTGAGATTCCAGCAGTTCCGCTTTCCCAGCCCCTGGGACCACCCCTCACCTCTCCCACGCTGCCGGACCCATCTGGAAGCCAGTGAGTGCTCCTGGCACAGCCCTGAGTGGGGGAGCTCTGCTGGGGACGGACGACAGGCCATGGGCACTTCCTGCCCTGGGATGACAAGCCAACCACGCGGCTGGACACCCCACTCTCAGTTTGTTCGGCTCAGTTTGATTCTCTTTCTCCCCCTGGTGAGCTTCAGCGTGTAGCTATTTGCTGGTCATCAGCAGTTTATGGGAACTGTGGCGTCGGGGGAGGAAAGAGGAGGGACAGGAACTCTCAGACACGGTGCTGGTGCCCAGGAGGTCTCCCCAGGCCTGGGGTGGGCCTCCGTGGGCTGAACCCTTGGACCCACAGCTCTTGTCAGACAGCCCCTCGTGGTATACTTTTTAGGCCCCTTGGGACTCAGACCAACGCCTGCCAGAAACCGCGTGGGCTCCTTCCCTCCAAATCAGAACTTCCTTTCTTTATTCCCTCTGCTAAG
>NW_028014583.1:0-11512 GCF_054177405.1 Leptonychotes weddellii
TGAATTGAATGCTTACAATATTTAAAGATTTTTATGATTACACTTTCTTTTCAGATGAGAAGACTAAAGCACGGAAAAATAAAATAACTTACTGAAGATAACACAGCCAGGTGGCAAGAGAGTAAGAAGTGGACTCAGGAACGCTTCTCTTAACTACCATGCCTTTTATGGTAAACTACATCAGTCAGAAGATGAGCAGAGATGTGGAAATTAGAGTCACATTAGTACAACTATTGGCTTTCTAGCAATTTTTCTTGTGCTACTGTTTTATCTGTTGATCTAGAGATGATAGGATGCATTTTTAACTTAACCCGCTCTACTTAAACTAAATATTGAATTATTTCCAGTAAAATATAGAAAAGTTGCAATGACATAGTTGCATTTACTTAAATCCACTAACAACGTTGTTATAATTTTTAAACGGGCTTTTGCCTTTTTTAGAGAAATTTAGAGAATACGTGTATATGTGTATATAATCTTTTCTATTTAACCTCACATTCAGCATGTTCTTCATTCTCTCCTGTGTATCCAAGTTACCATGGGTTTCATTTTCCATCAGCTTTCTTAGTGTTTCTTAAGGTGCATACTTGCTAGCAACTATCTTCATGTTTCTTTATCTGAAAATTTCTTCATTTTGCCTTTATTTGTGAAGTATAGTTTTGCTGGATAAAAAATTCCTAGTCAAGAGGGTACTTTGTTTCATCTTCTCATATGCCATTTGCGGGGTCTCTGTCCTCCCTAGTTTCTGATACCAATACTGCCATCAGTGACATCATCTTTTTACTCCAGGTAATGACGTGTCAAATTCCTCTTCTTGTTTCAGTGTGTTCTCTTTACCTTTGGCTTTCACCAATTTGAGAATGACGTGTTTACACGTGTGTTTGTGTGTTTCTTACTTGTGATTTGCTGAACATCTTGACTTTGTACGTTACTGTCTTCCACCACATTTAGGAAATTTCCAGCTATTATTTCTTAAAATATTTTCTCCCTCTTTATCTTTTCATTTCCTTCTGTATTCCAAACATTGAACTATTTGCTGTTGTCTTGAAAATCTCACAGAATTGATTCATTTTAATTTTATTTTTTTCTTCTTCAGATCAACTTATTTCTATTGATTTATTTTCCAATTCATCAGTCCTTTCTTCTATCATCTCCAAAATGCTGTTGAGCCTATTTCATGAAAAATCTATATTCCAGCAATATGTAAAAAGAATAATTATTCAAGACAAAAGGGACTTATTCCAAGAATGCAGGACTGCTTTCTATTTGAAAATGTTAACATAATTCACCAAATTAGTCAAATAAATGAAAAAAGTAATCTACTCATCTCAATATTTGTACAAAAATTATTTGTAAAAATCAATATCCACTGATGGTTTTTTTTTTTAAACTCTGTTTCTATTTAAAACTAAAGCCACTATCCTAACTTTTTGTGAAATATTGCTCTTTTCCCTAGGCTGAACACTTTGGCCATTCTATACAACATCATACTGGAGGTCCAAACCAGTGTAATAATGTAAGAAAAAGATATAAAAGACAATGATTTGAAAGGGATGATAAAACCCTTCATTTGCAAATGACATGACTGAGTACCTAGAAAATCTTACTAAATCTACAGAAGGACTACAAACCTAATAAGTATATTTAGCAAGTTCTCAAATCAGTTGTTTTTCTTTATATTAAAAATAAGAAATTACATTTTTAGATGTCAATTTTAATAGCATCAAAACATAGATGCTTAGAATCAACACAGAATTAAATTTAAGACAAGAGAGGAAGTACTCTATACTTTAAAATTCTAAACATTAATGAGATAAGATTAAAGTAAATCTAAATAAATGAAGATACATAAAATTTCATGGATAAAGGGCGCCTGGGTGGCTCAGATGATTAAGCGTCTGCCTTCGGTTCGGGTCATGATCCCAGCGTCCTGGGATCGAGTCCCGCATCGGGCTCCCTGCTCCTTGGGAGCCTGCTTCTCCCTCTGCCTCTCTCTCTCTCTCTCATGAATAAATAAAATCTTTGAAAAAAAAAAATTTCATGGATAAAAAGATTCAATATTGTAATTTTGATTTCCCAAATTTATCTATAGATTCAATGTATCTCAGTAAATAAACTCAAACAGGGTTTGTGCAGAAATTGGCAAACTAATTCTAAACATTATCTGGAAATGAAAAGATCTAAACAATCATATGAGAGATTTGGGTGAATTAAACACCTGAGCTCAAAATTACTATAAAGTAACAATAATGAAAACAGTGCTACTGGCAAAAAGGTAGGTATATAGATCAACAAAAAATATAAAGTCCAGAAACAGTCACATCTATATCCAGTACCATCAATTTCCATAAAGGTGGTCTGTACAAATCAATGAGGAAAGTCTTTCCAACCGATGGTACTGGAATGACTGCATTTCAGTATAAGAAAAACAAAACAAAAATAAATAAAACAATCCTCACTTCATTCCGTACACATAAATTATCCCAGATGAGGTGTAGACCTAAATGTCTAAAAGGAGAGAGCAACTTAAAGAATACACAGAAGAGTATCTTCATTACCTTGGGGTAGGCAAAGAATTTTTTTAGGCAGGAGACAAAAATGCATAGGCATAAAAAATTGATCAATCAAACCACAAAAACTAAGCTTCTGCTTATCAAAGAGCAGATGGCAGAGCAAAAGGGCAGAATAACTTTATAAGAAAAGCCAATTTGTACTAAGCTAAACAGAGAGCGAGTAAGCATATGGCCACGCAAAGACTTGTATAAATGTTTTAGCTGCTTAATTCGTAATTTGAAAAACTTAGAACAGCCCAAATGACCACAAATGTGAATACATAAACAAGTTGTGGAATATTCATGCAATGAAACAATAGCCGGAAATATAAAGGAATAAACATGTAACACCACAGGAAATCTCAACAGCATTCCTTTGAGTAAAAGAAGCCACAAGCAACAAAGTTCATACAATTTGTTTCCATTTACGCATTTAAAGAACAAGAAAGTTTTATAATGGTTGTGGAAATCACCTCACTCGGGGCCCTGCGGCTCCGACTGGATAAAAGCAGGAAAGAACTTCCTGAAATGAGGGAAATGTTTTAGGTCTTGAACTCAGACTTGATTAGTTATGAAAATACAAATTAAAAAACACACTCCTGAATAACCAATGGGTCAGAAAAGAACTCAAAAGAGAAATAAAAAAAAATCTTGCCACAGACGACGTGACAAAACTTAGGAGATGCATCAAAAGCACTTCTAAGAGGAAAGTTGAAAGTTGATATTGATAAGTAACCTACATTCAGGAGAAAGAAAGATCTCAAATAGATAACTAACTTCACACCTGACAGAACTAGAAAAAGAACACATTAAACCCAAAGATAGCAGGAAGAAGGAAATAAGGAAGATGGGAGCAGAAACAAAGACTAGAAAAACAATACAAAAGGTCAATAAAATCAGCAGTAGGGGTGTTTGTTGTTTGTTTCTTTGGGCTTTTTTTGCGGGGAGGGGTTCTGATTTGTGTTTCCAGGTGACTTCAACTCTAAGACTGGGAAATAAATATAAGAAAACCCAGGGAAATTGTCACCATACTGTTCTTTGGGCCCCAAAGTCCCTAGCTGTTCTTGTCCTTTCCAGCGTTCAGATATTCTTCTGTGTGTTTTATGAATAATGCCCAGAGTTTTCAGTTGTATGAGGTGGGAGGAATGGGGAAGGTCTTTCTACTCTGGCGTCTGGAAGTAGAAGTCCTATTGCTGTCAGCTAGGTTTTATCACAGAGTTTCCTAAATGGAATGAATGAATAAAATAAGACAAAATCAGAGGGGGAGACAAACCATAAGAGACTCTTAACCATAGGAAACAGATTTGCTGGAGGGGGTGGGGTCGGGGGATGGAGTAACTGGGTGATGGGCATTAAGGAGGGCATGTGAGGTAATGATACCGAGTGTTATATGCAAGTGATGAATCACTGAACTCTACCTCTGAAACTAATGATGCACGATATGTTAACTAATTGAATTTAAATAAAATAAGTAAATCAAATGAATGAAATCTGTAACCCCAACCTTTTCAAAGTTAGGTAAATAGAGGGATAAATAGATAGACAGCTAAAACATGTAGGAGGCTAAGAGGATTTTAATAAAAATCTACTGACCAAGGTGATTGAAATCCATAGTGTTTTTATTTTCCCTAAACTTCTGAATATATGACCTTTTCTATTAGGCAATGTGGTTGAAAGTTATAGATAAACAATCATAGCTGACAATCGTTTTCTATAACAACTGGAAAACCCTATTATGATAAACTTTCAGAAACTGAAAAATTGCATGTTAATGGTAGACAATGAATATTTTTTCAAGTCAAATAGATTCCATATCATTGTTTTTGAGAAAGTAGGAAAAAAGAACTGATAAAATTATCCTCCAATATAATATTAAACATAACTTTTGATGATAGACCATTCAGCTATTAATGAACTATAACTTAAAAGAAATTTTTTAAAAATTGAGTAGCTCTGCTTTTCTTAAAAAAACTTTTTTTGGAACAAAATTAATCCTGAACTGCCTTATTTTAGCAAAAAGAAATATTATTCATTGATATATAAGGTAATTTTTAAAGCACTACTTTCATTCAGGGATAATTTTACATTAAAATTTTAATTTTCACATTTAATCAGATTTTCTCTTGTATATAAAATATGATAAAAACATTAAAAAAATCAACCTATAAACACTTTTGTTACAGAGAAGTATGATAAGGCTTTTTTTATCAGCTTGCCCAGCTGTGTGGCGGAAGGGGAAGAAGTAGGAGCTGAAAGGTTTAAAAGCTGTCAGAAAACCACAAAGCAGAGTCAGGCTCTTTAATAGCTTTTGCCAGTATCATGCTGTCTTGATTAATGCAGCTATATGGTAGGTGTTTCTACTGGATGGAATGATTTCCACTTGATTCTTCTTTTTCAAGAGTGTTATAGGTATTCCAGAACTGGTTACTTTCCATATAAATTAGAATGTGTTTGTCGTTCTCTACAAAAACAAACAAACAAAAAAGTCTTTCTGGGATTTTGAAAGGATTGCATTAAGCCTCTAAATCAACTTGGGGATCAATTTTGTTATTTTTTTCTAGGTTCTTGAGATAGGAATTTACATCATTATTAGAGACCTTTCCTCCTCTCTAATAGATGCTTTAGCTGCATCCCACACATTTTGATATGTTGTAATATCATTTTGATTCAGTTATATGAATTATTTTTATTTCCTTTGAGATTTCCCCAATGACCATGGATTGCTTAATATTGTTTAATTTCCAAGTGTTTATAGATTTTCCTATCATCTTTCTGTTCTTGATTTCTAACTTGATTCCATTATGGTTAGAGAACCATATGTCCTCTGTATGATTTCCATCCCTTGAAATTTCTTGCAGTTGAAGAGGTGATGGGGATTAAGGCATGCACTTGTGATGAGCATCAGGTAATGTATGGAAGTGTAGAATCACTATATTGAACACCTGAAACTAATGTAATACTGTATATTAGCTAACTGGAATTAAAGTAAAAACTTAAAAAAAAATTCTTGTGGTTCGTCTTGTGGCTCAGGATATGATTTTTCTTGGTGTCATGTGGAGGGTAGGTTACCCCGAGGCTCAGCTGGTGATGCTCCTGTAGGTGGATGGTGTAAGGGGGAGGGGTCTGACACTGCGGGTGCAGGCAAATTAGGGTCCCCACTGCCATTAGTTTTAGGTCTCCCTACTAAGTCCCTGCTGGGCTTCCCCTTTCTTGGTTCTTTGCCTGAGAGAACAGCCTTAGCTTGCATTTATTTATTTATTTATCTATCTATTATTTATCTATTTATTTATTTATCTGTTTATTTATTTTTGTTTTGTTTCTGCCTTTGCCTGTGGGCATTTTCAGATTGCATGTTGCAGGGCTCTCCACACCCTGATCCAGAACACACTGGGCATAAACAGAAATCCTTGCAAGCCTGCTGTGGTAATGTTCAAGTGCTGAGGTCCTGGGCCAGCCCATTGTCTCTGTTTCATCTTTACAAGTCATGTTTAGGATTGTTGAGTTATTTCCAGGTTTTTTAGTTGTATTTAGAGGGGCGTACTGAGAAACGTGAATATAGACCATTTTGCCTGGAACTTGAATAGGTCAAAGTTTCTAAGAAATTGGTAAACTACTTTCCAAAATTGTGAAATATTTTATAGCTTTTACATTCGCAAAAATAGCGTATGAGTTACACTTCTTCCAATCCTCACCCACACTGGTGTAGCCAATCTTCTTTTTTTAAAGACATTCAAATAGTTGTGTAGTGGAATCAAATTGTGTTTCTATTTTGTATTTCCTAATGACTGATCATGGTGAGCACCTTTCAAGTGCTTATTTCCCATTTGTATATATTCTTCAAATGTTTTTAAGATCTCATTGCTGGGGTGCCTGGGTGGCTCAGTGGATTAAGTGTCTCCTTCAGCTCAGGTCAAGACCTCGGGGTCCTGGGATAGAGTCTCGTCTCGGGCTCCCTGCTCAGTGGGGAGTCTGCTTCTCCCTCTCCCTCTGCTCCTCCCCCGCCATTTGTGTTCAATCTCTCTCTCTGAAATAAATGAACTTAAAAAAAAATCTCATTGCCATTATATTTATACATACGTACATATACATGCCTATGATTCTTCTGAAATATATTTATTTAATCAATTTTGTGTCATTACATAGTTAGTTGCAAGTGCTGGACTACAACACATTATATTCTTCCAGCAACTGGAATCCCAGCCTTCTTATTTTGTGGTCTTTCCCAACACTCCTCCATGGCCCCTCCTCTGGCCACTCTGCTCCAGTTTGTCCTGTCTTGTCTGAGCAGTTTCAGCCCTCGGCACACAACAGTGCCGTTCACTTTTCATTGGCTCTATCTTCTTTCCTCCATCAAGGTACAAATTCCTTGTAAGAAAAGCCCATTCCTTCTCAGAGTAGTCTTCAAACATTGTTGAGCCCTTCCCCAATACCCAGGAGGGGAGCTGGTGATGAGAGGGTGAAAGTGTCGGGGAGGGGAGGCATTGGGATGCGCCTCCCTTCCCTCTCTGCCAAAACAAAACTTGCGAATTAGCGCGGACAAAATATGAGCTCTGCAAGTTTTAAATCCCCAGAGATTCCCAGCAGAGTTTTACTAGTCATGGGTTACACAAAGCCCTGTAACTAATGAGAGAAAATTACAAAGTTGAGTGAGAAAATTCTCTTGCTCCCTCTGATGAAAGGAGAGAGGAATCCCCGAGGGTCTCCTAACCAGAACCAAACCTCCAGAGCGAAGGAAACTCAGGCCCTCATCATGATCAGACAATATCTCTAAACTGGTAGAAGAAAAGGCTCTCTTTTTTTTTTTTTAATTTTTTATTGTTATGTTAATCACCATACGTTACATCATTAGTTTTTGATGTGGTGTTCCATGATTCGTAGAAGAAAAGGTTCTTAAGCACTGTGGTTTAGCGAGTGGTAGAAACAGACCATAGCTCATGTGGCCCAGGCTCACAACTCGAGTCGGAAGCTCTAGGCCACAGGAAGCTGAAGCTTGCACAAAATCAGGGCCCTTTCCTCACTCTCCGGCTAGGGAAACTTAGACCCAGAAGGTTCACAGACTTCCCAAGGTCACTAAACTAGCAGTGATAAAGTTAAAAATGCAGACTGTTAGACTGATGACTTTTATAGTAAGTGGATCTCTGTCTCTTCTGAGTGAAGAACAAAGCATGCTTCCAACAATGTGAAGACCATCGTGGAAGAATATAAGCCTAACACTGAATTGGCTTGGGGCCCTGATAAAATACACAAGGTAGGAAACTCTTGTAGATGATTTGACTCTGATTTCCTCACAATTAATTGTCCCTGCATTTTCTTCAAATTACCATTTCTCTGTGACTTTGGAAAGGGTGAGTATTTCTTTTGTCAGTGGATCCATATTCCAAACTAAATTTGATACAAGTTGATTTAGGGATAACTTCAGAGACACGTGAGGGTAGGGTGGGGTATGATACGCTCACCCCACTACACATACATTCAGAATATGTCAGAGTACGGGAGGTCCTGAAATTCACCCTCTACTACTGACCGTTCACCAAGTAGGCATTGAGCACACCATCAGGTAAGAATTAGGTAAGGAACGACCTGTTTTAGAATATGTATTGCTGATTCTTTGCATTTTCAAAATGCTTCTGAATTTAATGATGGATTTGAACACAAGCCCTCTGGGCTGTTTAGGAGGGGATATGGCATATCGTGTGAAATCAGGCTGTTCTGCAATTGGTGTGTTAGAAAGAGTTTGAGGGGCACCTGGGTGGCTCAGTCGGTTAAGTGTCTGACTCTTGGTTTTGGCCCAGGTCATGATCTCAGGGTCATGATCTCAGGGTTGTGAGACTGAGCCCTGTATCAGGCTCCATGCTCAGCATGGAGTCTGCTTAAGCTCTCTCTCCCTCTGTCTCTCCCTGCACCACTCCCTCCCACCCCATTCTCTTTCTCAAATAAATAAATAAATCTTAAAAAAAAAAAAAAGAAAGAAAGAAAAAGTAAATAAATAAAATAAAATAAAAAAAGAAAGAGCTTGAGTTCTGCACCGAGGACACCAGGTACTAAAAACAACTTGTTTTGCCCATCTACTCTCCCCCTCACCCCACTTTGGGGTACTTAATTATTCATCTTTTAGTTCCCCAATCCAATTGCTCTTCTTCAGAGTTCTTGTGAACAGTCAAGAGAACTAGGAAACTTTAATGCTCTCCTGAGGCAGGAATTGTTCACAATGGCTTATCGATAAGTGGAAGGGTGTATGGGACCTAGTATTTCTGGGAGAGGAGAAAGTCGTCCAGTCCTGAGAGCTTCAGGAAGTTGTTTGCAGGGGAAAATAGGACAAGCTGAAAGTGTGGGTGTGGAGACACTAAATTTGGAATCTAAGGAGGCTTGCCTAAAATGCCTCGTAAGAGGGGCGCCTGGGTGGCTCAGTCGTTGAGCGTCTGCCTTCGGCTCAGGTCATGATCCCAGGGTCCTGGGATCGAGCCCCGCATCGGGCTCCCTGCTCCACGGGAAGCCTGCTTCTCCCTGTCCCACTCCCCCTGCTTGTGTTCCCTCTCTCGCTGTGTCTCTCTGTCAAATAAATAAATAAAATCTTTAAAAAAAAAAATAAATAAAAAATAAAATAAAATGCCTCGTAAGGAAGCCCAAGGATCATTTAGATAAGCCCCTCCTAATGTAATTGCCTTAGGCAGGAAGACAAAAAAAAAAAAAACTCTAGTCTTCTTTTGAGGAGGTAATTACCCACAGATAGCAGGTGTGGATACAGTGAGAGAAAGTGAGAAACAAGAAAGGAGAAAGGGTGGTGGGAAAGACTAGACACATGATTCTCGTGTGGCCAAGGATGAAGAAAAGTCTCGTCAGGTCTAAGAGGACAAAAGAATCAAGGAGCTCTCTAAGGAGATTCCAAAGGGCTGTGGATTATTTCTGCAGCCTTTAATAATAAAAGTTTATCATTATATGACTATAATTATTTTATTTATATTTATTTATACATGTTAAAGTTATATAATTATAATTTAGACCATTTTCCTACTGCCTCTTTTGACTGTCAGTGACCAGCTCGATTCTGCTGACAGAAGGCTTAATCTTAGCCTGAACCAAATCTAATTAAGAGTGGAAAGTCTTACGCTCAGCACGCTCTGCAATGCTGAATAACAAAGTAAAAGGGAAACTGTTTATAGATTCAGCACTCTTTTTGATAACTAACCTATCCAAGCAACATATATTGTGAATCATTACCTTCTTAATACATTTTATATTAGCACTGTGAGAAATACAGAAATCTGTGACTGATAGCCTCTTTCCTCAAGGAAAAAACATTGATAAATGGAAAGAATATACAGTTAAACTCAAAACAGTTGGGTTCTAGCTACAAATATGCCACTTCATAGACCCAACTATCTTATTTCTTTTTTTTTTTTTTCCAATTTTTTTTTTATTCTTATGTTAATCCCCATACATTACATCATTAGTTCTAGATGAAGTGTTCCATGATTCATTGTTCGTGCACAACACCCAGTGCTCCATGCAGAACGTGCCCTCCTCAATACCCACCACCAGGCCAACCCATCCTCCCAACCCCCTCCCCTCTAGAACCCTCAGTTTGTTTTTCAGAGTCCATCTTCTCTCATGGTTCGTCCACCCCTCCGATTTCCCCCGCTTCATTCCTCCCCTCCCGCTACCTTCTTCTTCTTCTTCTTTTTTCTTAACATATCTTGCATTATTTGTCTCAGAGGTACAGATCTGAGACTCAGCAGTCCTGCACAATTCACAGCGCTTAACAGAGCACGTACCCTCCCCAGTGTCTATCACCCAGTCACCCCATCCCTCCCACCCCACCCCCCACTCCAACAACACTCACCAACTATCTTATTTCTAAAATAAGTAAAATAATCACAACTGCCATCCATGTTTCACAGCTGCGCTATGTGCTTCACATTTTCATTGTCGGGAATAAAACCAATAAACATTACAAGGAATTTGGCAAAATGCAGACCCTATCAATGCTAGCTATTAAACATGTTGACATGTGGGAAAGGAAAAACAAGAGCTCAGTATAGCACAACACTGAGGGAATGTGTTAAATATAAGAAAAGGCAGCATGTTGTAGAAGTTAGAGGAGGATGAGATCAAATCAGACGCAGAATTGTCGAAGAATTCACAGGATCTCTAGCATTTTTCTTCTTTCCGATGCCAGGCTTGGCATTGAAGAAATGGGCAGGTTTTCAGCTGCTATCTGCAATGTGCTCGCATGAAGGGTCTGTTTATTAATACCACCCAGGTACTCTCATTGATCACCTTTAATCTGAAGGGTTCTGGAGTAGCCTATCTCCCCTCTCCTCAGAGTAGAGGGAAGGGAGCATGTTCTTCACTTTTAATATTTCAGGGCCTAAATGTCCTCTCCAAGAAGAGATAATGACTTTGGGCTTCCCTGCAATTATAAGCCATTGTCCGAAAGGGGTCCCCAAATTCCTAACAAACCAATTATCAACCTTCACTCATTAGATATTTACAGACAATTTATATGTGGAAGTTGCTTTGTCAGACCCTGACTCTGTGTATTAACCACTTGGTAGTTTTTTTAGTATTCAGAGTCTGATCAAATCTGGCACACCTAATGCACCTGCATTTCCTTTATATGGATATCAAGTAGAATATTTTTCCCCTCATTATATTACCAGCCAGTAAAGTCCTTTTAAAAAATAAGCCAGAACAAGGCGGGGTGGGAGGATGGGACAGCCTGGTGATGGGTATTAAAGAGGGCACGTTCTGCACGTAGCACTGGGTGTTATACACAAACAAAGAATCGTGGAACACTACATCAAAAACTAATGATGTAAAAGGAATGAGATCTTGCCATTTGCAACGACGTGGATGGAACTGGAGGGTATTATGTTGAGTGAAATAAGTCAAACAGAGAAAGACATGTATCATATGATCTCACTGATATGAGGAATTCTTAATCGCAGGAAACAAACTGA
>NW_028014584.1:0-764 GCF_054177405.1 Leptonychotes weddellii
TTTTCACGCGGTTACAAATAACGAAGCAGGGCACGTCTGTGGACGTGAGCCGTGTGCCCGTGTAGCCCTAAGGGGCAAGCTGCCGGGGACAACACGGCAGCGCTAGAGGGTGGTGCACAGGACGATCTCCACGGATATTGCCAAATTGGTCTCCATAAATACCGTTCTCCTTCCCCTCTTACCAGCGAGGAAAGACACCACAGAGGTGGGGGTGTTCATCGCTTCTCTGTACAAAACATCTTGGAGGCTGGCAGGGGGCACTTCCTACCCAAGAGCAGACAGTCGGGGTCTCCTCCTCACCGGCATCTGCCCCCTACACCTTTGCCAAGCAGCCACTCTGTTCCAGGCTGTTCCAGGCTGTGCTGTGTGGCTGGAAGGGGGACCCGACCTGGAAGGGCTTTCTGGTGGGTGGGCCAGATAAGAAAACCAGCAGTTAAGACCCTTTGGGCATCTGCAGAGGAGGCCCCAACAGGCCGGGCATCTAAACAAAATACACCAAAGGGAAAAATTGGGAGAAGGAGTAAAAGAGCACAACATAGGGGCTGCATTGATCACAGCTACCTTAACTCCAGTTCCCTCTCGGCACGCTGACCTCGGCAGGGGTGGGGGCAGGGAGGTTGCTCTTGGCACGCTGACCCCGGCGGGGTCGGGGGGGCCCCCTCTCGGCACGCTGACCCCGGCAGGGGTGGGGGCGGGGAGGTTCCTCTCGGTACGCTGACCCCGGCAGGGGTGGGTGCGGGGGGTCCCCCTCTCGGCACACTGAC
>NW_028014585.1:0-764 GCF_054177405.1 Leptonychotes weddellii
GTTGACGTATGGGGCCATCCTCTCTTCCTCATTCTGGTTCCTCAAGTTCTTTCCTAGCCATCTATTTCATCAGTCCTTACTCTTTCTTCAAAATGCAACTAAGGTCCATCCTCATTAGCATGCCAGTGTCTCCATTCTCAGGCCTGGGGACACTCCTCTATGTTCCATGAGTACCCCATACCTCTATTTTAGTGCTTACTACATGATATTTAAACTATATGTTTGTTTCACCTCACTAGTGTCGGTAAACTTCTGGATTCCATTTTATTTTCTTTGTATCTCTAGTCTCTAGGCCAGCACCAGACACACAGCAAATACTTACGGGTTAATCCACCACATGCATATTGACGGCAGACTGTGTGCCAAATAGTGTACAAACCATCAGAGATAAGAAGGTATTCAGTAACAGATGCTATGCCTGCTCTCACAGAGCAGGTATGACTTAGTAGATGAAACAGCAGAGTTACATGAGTAGATTAAAAGAGAGAGAGAAGTACTGAGATGAACTTGCACCTAAGTTCAAAGAGTTAATAATGTCAGTGGATGTCCTTGGAGTAGTGATGAGGAAGGGATGGCTGAGATGAAACAAAAAAACAAAACGCTGTTTAGGTAGAGAGGATCAGTGGGTCAGAGTTCAAAGCAGAGGGTTATGCTTATCAAACACCTGTTGGTAAGTGAGCCACGCACCAGGATCTGAGAGTGTGCTGGGCCCAGAACACCCAGCACGCAGGAGGGTGCCATGAGGACTAGAGTTAGAAGGACAG
>NW_028014586.1:0-764 GCF_054177405.1 Leptonychotes weddellii
TTTTTTTTTTTTAAAGATTTTATTTATTTATTTGAGACAGAGAGAATGAGAGAGAGAGCACATGAGAGGGGGGAGGGTCAGAGGGAGAAGCAGACTCCCTGCCGAGCAGGGAGCCCGATGCGGGACTCGATCCCGGGACTCCAGGATCATGACCTGAGCCGAAGGCAGTCGCTTAACCAACTGAGCCACCCAGGCGCCCCAGGTTTTGTTTCTTATCAACTCCCTGCTCCCCTCAGTCATGATTTAGGAAAGTCACATGACCTCAAGGAGACTCATTTTACTCTTCTGTTAAATCGTAATACCAGTTCAGTCCTTAGTTCATATTATGGATGTAAGAATTAAGTAAGAACGTGTGTGTGAAAGTACTTTGCGCACCAAGATTTGCTTTATAAATTTAAGGTATTGTTAAAATACTTTAAGGTTATGAAGAGTTATGTTAGAAGGATTTCCACTATTGGGCTTTACAGTGCAGATTTTTCACATATCATCTTTAAATGTGTTTTGACAGATATGGTCAATGGGATTCCTTGGAATAAAGGTAGAATATATATTCAAAATATTGTTAGCATCTTTCTCTTTCCTGTGTGCATACTACATCATAATACCATGACCTTTTTCAGCTGTTTCCTTGATGATGTAAAACAAAGCTGCCACTCCCTAAGTAATTTGTATACACGCAGCAAATTTCTAGATGAAACAAAAAAGAAAGGGAGCATGAGAACATGTGACTCCATCTTTATCCGAATGATTGTGGTGCACCCCCC
>NW_028014587.1:0-764 GCF_054177405.1 Leptonychotes weddellii
GAAGGGACACGTGCACCCCAATGTTCATAACAGCCAATAGCCAAACTGTGGAAAGAGCCCAGATGTCCATCGACAGATGAATGGATAAAGAACATGTGGTATATATACACAGTGGAATATTAGCAGCCATCAAAAAATGAAATCTTGCCATTTGCAACAACGTGGATTGAACTACAAGGTATTATGCTAAGCGAGATACATCAATCAGAGAAAAACAACTATCATATAATTTCGCTCATATGTGGAATTTAAGAAACAAAACAGATGAACACAGGGGAAGTGAGGGGGAAATAAAATAAGATGAAACCAGAGAGGGAGACAAACCATAAGAGATTCTCAATCATAGGAAACAAACTGAGGGTTGCTGGAGGGGGAGGGGAGTAGGCAGATGGGGGAACTGGGTGATGGACATTAAGGAGGGCACGCGATGGAATGAGCACTGGGTGTTATATGCAACTGATGAATCTCTGAACTCTACCTCTGAAACTAATAATATACTAGTTATTATCCATGTTAATGGAATTTAAATAAATAAATAAAAATAAATTACCACCGTGACTAGGAGAAAAAAAAAAGAAACCGCAGAGTCAGGACTCAAACCTTGACTTGCCCCTCATGTCCCGCTCCATCCTAACCAGGAGCTCAGCTCTTGGCAGCAGGAGGCTGTCTTGAAGGTGCTGCTTTTCACAGCGGCGCCGGCAGGCCCTCCGCTCATAGAGCCCCTGCTCTGTCCTTGGCACTGCCCTAGGCTTCTGACAAACGTT
>NW_028014588.1:0-764 GCF_054177405.1 Leptonychotes weddellii
TGGAATGAACTGGTAGATTGGTATCACAGTTAATGGAGGAATATTCTTCCCGGAGGTCAGCTGCTTGTCAGGAGGGGCTGTTAGGAGAGGTTGTTCCTTCTTCTACGGCTCAGGGGTGGGGGCCAGGAAAGGAGAGAAGGGTTCAGAGGCAGTCTTATCTAAACCATACAGAGAAGGATGATCTTCCAGTGAACTGTAACGGTAGGCGGGATTTCCTGACCATTGCTGCTCGCTGGGAGCACGGGGCTCATGTAAACTTCACCACCCTCAGTACCCAGGCGAGCCAGCCCACCCACACGTGGGATGGCACAGCATCGTTTGGGAAACTATGCGGCATGTTAAGAGTGGTCATTTTGGGTGCTGCCATTAAAAATTCTTTTTCTTTCTTCTTGTACATCAGCAGTTCCCTATTTTCTACCACTTGCCTACTTTAGGTTGTTATGGCGTTAAGTGAGAAAATACACGTAATCGGAAACACAACGTCTAGCACACAGCAACTGTCGAAATGTTAGTCGAGGTTCTCATCATTGTCATGAAATTAATGTGGGGAAAAATACTTTTAAAAGAACAAAACAGAAAAATTAGCCCTAAAAATAGAACCCTCTATTTTTACCAAAATTTCCCCATAGGAACAAACAAAGCCCGGACCTTGGTTCTTACTCCTCTAACCTGACGATTGTGAAGGCGTTTATAATAAATGCCTCCTGAAAGGGGAACCCTCCTACACTGTTGGTGGGAATGCAAGCTGGTGCAACCACTCTGGA
>NW_028014589.1:0-764 GCF_054177405.1 Leptonychotes weddellii
AGCCATAGTAGAAATAGTAAGAGACAAAATGAAGGAAAATAAAAATAATTGCAAATTCAAATGTGTTATTATCTTTAAGGGAAATTCCAAAGAGAGAAATTTCTCTTCACTGTGTTCAGATCTGTGCCTAATTTCTACTTAAAACATAGTAGAACAGACATGTACTATTTTTTAAGAAGAAGAATACAGAAACAAGGAAGTGAGGGTTTAAAGAAAGTGGAAAGACCTGTCCCTTAGGTAAACCACACTTACCTGAGAGGTGAAGTGTTAGAATGCAAGCAGCAAGCCTCTTACAGGCTGAGCTGTGGGATCCAACAGCTCGGCCCCTCTCTTAAGCGATTTCAGGGAAATCATTAAACCTCTTTGAAACTTATTTTCAATATACATTAAAAGGGGGAAATAATTCTCGTGAGCGTAGGTCGTGAGGCACATTACTGAAATGTGCTTCTACTATTATTTTTTTTTTTTTAAAGATTTTATTTATTTTTTAGAGAGCGAGCGAGAGAGAAACAGCATGAGAGGGGAGAGGGTCAGAGGGAGAAGTAGGCTCCCCGCTGAGCCGGGAGCCCGATGTGGGACTCGATCCCAGGACCCTGGGATCATGACCTGAGCCGAAGGCAGACGCTTAACCATCTGAGCCACCCAGGCGCCCGTGCTTCTACTATTATTATCAGTCAGTACCTGAATTCCCATCTGACAATGACCAGAACATCTAAAGTAAAAGAATCCCTGACATCATGGATATCAGCATTTCTAAACAGCTG
>NW_028014590.1:0-764 GCF_054177405.1 Leptonychotes weddellii
TTCTGCATGGAGCACTGGGTGTTATGCACAAACAATGAATCATGGAACACTGCATCTAAAACTAATGATGTGGGGCGCCTGGGTGGCTCAGTCGTTAAGCGTCTGCCTTCGGCTCAGGTCATGATCTCAGGGTCCTGGGATCGAGCCCCGCATCAGGCTCCTCGCTCCGCGGGAGGCCTGCTTCTCCCTCTCCCACTCCCCTTGCTTGTGTTCCCTCTCTCGCTGTCTCTCTCTCTGTCAAATAAATTAATAAATAAATAAAATCTTTAAAAAAAATAAAATAAAACTAATGATGTAATGTATGGGGATTAACATAACAATAAAAAATAATAATAATTTTAAAAAGTTGAAAAAAGAGATGAATGGTTTTTGAAGTCAGCCCTCCACTGCTGTGATAGGAATTTCAGGGGCGTATCACATGCCCGTTGTGGTCCCCACATTGTGTCTTTCCATCGTTGCTACAGCCGCGTAGTGAAGGAGTCAGAACTCATGGACTCCTCCGTGAAGGGCTCGGAATCCGAACCCAGCTCGGTCCTTATCCCTGCACTGGGCTAGCCTCTCCTATGCCAGCCTACTGAAAATTTCCCCGCACCGGATTTTAACTTGCATCTCCAGCTGTCAGCGAAGGCTCCCAACCAAACCCTTTCTTCGGCTGACTGTACCTCGTGACTGAGTTGAAGTTGATTCGGGGGCCACGTGGAGCAGGTTTGAAGGTACCAGGAGATTGCTTAGATGTGGTTGGGGGCTCTGTGCCCCCAGGCTTC
>NW_028014591.1:0-764 GCF_054177405.1 Leptonychotes weddellii
TAGAAAAATATTCTTGGATCACAAAAAGCAATAAGAGAAATATTGATGTCAGGTTTCATTAAACTAAAAAATCTTTTTATCAAAAACAACATTAAGAAAATTAATAGGCAAGCAATAGACTTGGAGAGAATATTAAAAAAAAATATCTGACAAAGTACTGGTATCCAGGATATATAAACTTTCACAACTTAGTAACAAAACACAAGAAACTCCCTAAGATGGGCAAAGTTTAAACAGACATTCCCAAACAAAGTTATCCAAATGGTCAATAAGCCCATCAAAAAAGTTGAAGTCATCAGATACATTCAAATTAAAACCACAATAAAATAATACTCCATAGTCAATAGAATAGCTAAAAATACAAAGGTGGCTAACATTAATTATTATTGAGGATGTGGAGCAAGTGAAATTTTCACATGTTTTTGGTGGGAAAGTAAAATGGTACAACTAGTTTGGATAAAGAGCTGGCATTTTCTTATAAAAATAAGCATATGACTACCCAGCAATTCTAATCCTACGTAGTTACTCAAAAGAAATGAAAATGTATGTCCATCAAAAGATTTTTTTTTTTTTTTTTTTTTTAAAGATTTTATTTATTTATCTGAGAGAGAGAATGAGATAGAGAGAGAGAGCATGAGAGGGGGGAGGGTCAGAGGGAGAAGCAGACTCCCTGCCGAGCAGGGAGCCCGATGCGGGACTCGATCCAGGGACTCCAGGATCATGACCTGAGCCGAAGGCAGTCGCTTAACCAACTGAGCCACCCA
>NW_028014592.1:0-764 GCF_054177405.1 Leptonychotes weddellii
ATATATGAGAATTCTAATTCCTCAACACTCTCTCTGAAATTTGGTGTTAACCTTTTTATTTTATCCATTCTAGAAAATATTGAGTGGTTTCTCATGGTAAAATATGAAGTGATGTTCCTACAGTTGTCCTGGTGACTATTTGAAACCGCTTAAAAACATAAAGTTGAACAAAAATCAAAATGGCTACATTAAAACATCAGCAAGCCTTGATATTAAACGAAGGATCCTTTTTCCTCTCTTCTGCAACCCTCCGCTCCCCACTTTAGCCTTTTGTTTCGGGCACCTGGTTCCACCCTGAAAACGTGATGAACAAAGCACGCAGCAGAGACGCGCTTCCCGGTGAAACCAGCTAGATCCTGTAGGTATTTCCCTACCAAAATCCCACCCCTGCCTCTGGGGGCCCTTGCGGTTTTGAAGGCCCTGACCCGCTGCAGCCTCTCTTGCAGGCAAAGCAATAAAGCAATTGTTGCTCTTTATCCCCAACTCTTCACGTTCTATTTTGGCTCGGAAGCACGGAGGTCAGCGTCACAAAAGAATGAGATCCTTCCACTTGCAGTAACAGGATCAACCTGGAGGACCTTTTTTAAAGTTGCTTTGAAGCCATGCCAATGCCCTTCCAACTTAGTAGTCTTCAAATTTTAGCAAGCACCGTTAGCCTGTGTTATTGATTAATCAAATCTTCCTTTTGTATATCTATAGATCATGCATTTTTTACTTAGAAAGCCTTGGGACTGGGCGCCTGGGTGGCTCAGTTGGTTAAGCGA
>NW_028014593.1:0-764 GCF_054177405.1 Leptonychotes weddellii
GATCTGACTGAAATAAGCAGGAAGACCTTGGCTGAACCTCTTTACCTCTGTGGATCTCCATTCTCCGTCTCCCAAATAAAGACGCTGTAGTGAAATCTCAAGTCCCACTTCACATTATTCTCCATAATCTGTAATGATTGTCTAAATACCATAAGAGAATAAAGGATGAAGTAGAACACCCAAAACCCATCGGGAAAGCATGAAGAAAGCACACTGGTAAACAGAAAGCAGTGGACGCTTAGAATAATAAGAAATGATCTTTTCGTAAAAGTGTTTTCCTAAACTTCAGGAAAGTTAAGAAAACAACCCTCTCCTTTCAAACCTACTTCCTCGGGAGGCACAAAGCCTGCCTGTCTGCTGGTGACTAAACATCAACACAAAGTGCAATAAACCTCATTAATTTTCCCTAATTGGGTGGAAAGTTTTGGAAAAGTCTGAAGTAGAGAAACATTTTCACAAAATTCAACCTAATTTCAAGTTCACATGGCAACAAGGATGACAGGGCCCCGAGGAAGGGAAACAGTGCAATGTCTTAGAGAAGTTTTAAGAGTTTTAATAACAGATAAAAAAAACATTAGCAATTAGAACATTCATTGTTTCACAGAAGCATTTAAATACTGAGTGGTTTTACACTTTAGTTTTGTACTTCATGAGGCCTTCAGCCTTATGAAGACTATATATTTCCCTTGTTTGTACTTTTCATTTGTTTGGCAAACCCTTCCCCCACCTCTAGCCCTAATATATCAATGCACTTCACCAGCATT
>NW_028014594.1:0-11511 GCF_054177405.1 Leptonychotes weddellii
TGCTGCTATAAACATCGGGGTGCACGTACCCCTTCGAATCCCTACTTTTGTATCTTTGGGGTAAATACCCAGTAGTGCAATTGCTGGATCATATGGTAGCTCTATTTTCAACTTTTTGAGGAACCTCCATACAGTTTTCCAGAGTGAGAACACCTCACATATTAATAATAGTACTTATTTTCTTTGTAAGAAAACTGTTATACATGTTCTATTAGTCTACACGAATCCCATGAGAAAATCTGAGTAATTACTGTTGCCCTATTATCTTAATTTAAAAAATGATTAAGAAGGAGTACAAAAATAGTAGTTCAAAAGGATACATGCTGCCCAGTGTTTATAGCACATTATCAACAATAGCCAAATTATGGAAACGGCCCAAATGTCCATCTGTTGATGAATGGATAAAGAAGATGTGCCAAATATATACAATGGAGTATTACTCAGCCATAGAAAGAATGCAGTCTTGCCATTTGCAGCAACATGGATGGAGCTAGGGAGTATTATGCTAAGTGAAATAAGTCAGAGAAAGACAAGTACCATATTTCACTCATATGTGGAATTTAAGAAACAAAAACAAAATAAATGAGGGAGGGTGGGATAGAAGGGGGACAAACCAAGAAACAGACTCTTAACTATAGAGAACGAACTGATGGTTACCAGAGGGGTAATGGTGGGGAGGGATGGGGGAAATAGATGATGAGGATTAAGGAGGGCACTTGTGATGAGCCCCAGTGTTGTACGGAAGTGTTGAATCACTGTATTCTATACCTGGAACTAATATTACACTGTAAGTTAACTAACTGGAATTTAAATAAAAACTTAAAAAAAATGATTAAGAGGAATTCTGGATAGCATTAACACCATGACCAAAGTCTCACACGTGGAATGTGGTAGAAATGGAACGTGAATCTAGATCCTTACCAGTGCTCTTTTCTACCTTTGGTGTGGTATCTGCCTGTTATTCTTCGAATCTGGGGGCTGAAATTTAAGCTGAGGTCAGTGATTAATAAAAACGCAGGTACTTCAGATATGCCGAGGACCCTTCTGAGGATATACTAAAATATTAGGTGTTTACAGATTTATAACAGTAGCAATAACTTCAGATAGTGCTTAAATATATGTAATCATGGTTCTACATACCTTTATTAACTCAGTCTTTGCAGAAAGCCTGAGGTTGACGCTATCCTATCCTTATTTTAAATCTGGGGAAACTGAGGTACAGAGGGATGAACTATCTTGCAAAGTAACATAGCTGGTGGGTGCCCAGGAAAGCTTGATTTGAAGCCAGACAGCCTGGCTCCAGATTTTGTCCTTTTAACAATTGCGTTAGGTTACCTCCTTTCTGGCCTAAAAAATCGTAAAACTAAAGGAGTGGGCTTATTGTGAGGCCCGAGATGAAGCCCTGGAGAACTTGTCACATTAGGAAATGGAATTCTAAGCTGCTGGGGCTCCTGTGTCCTCTCCCTCACAGCTGCATTGGCCTGTGGAGAGGAAACCTCTGCTACCTTCTACCTTCTGGAGGAAACCTTGAGGAAGGTGCTTTGCTCCTCATGCAACCTGCTGATTGGCTCTTGTCCGTGGAAGAGGGACGTGTTTAGCCATTGAAATGGGGGAAGCCTGTTCTCCTTTGGGCCATGCTGATCACATGCGATCGGCTGTGTTGACCATGGTACCACAGTTTGAGGCCCAAGACCTCGTTCACAGTAATCAACATGTCCTTTGCTAGAGTGTCCCCACTTCTTACCTACTTCATGACCTGGTGGTTGTTATTGGTGGCAGCGGGGGGATTTAGGTGTTGGGGAGTGCTGCCAAATATCTTTGTTTCTCATCAGAGCAAACTGGGGGGGTGGCCAAGAAGAAGGGGTTAAAGGCAGTGGTGCTGAAGGCAGGGAGGCTACTTTGGAGGTCTTGGTGCTCACAGATGAGGGAAGGGGACAACGAACCATGAGAGACTATGGAATCTGAGAAGCAAACTGAGGGTTTTAGAGGGGAGGGGGTGGGGAGATGGGTTGGCCTGGTGATGGGTATTAAGGAGGGCATGTGTTGCAATGAGCACTGGGTGTTATAC
Organism: Leptonychotes weddellii; assembly: GCF_054177405.1. Classification (NCBI taxonomy): domain Eukaryota; kingdom Metazoa; phylum Chordata; class Mammalia; order Carnivora; family Phocidae; genus Leptonychotes; species Leptonychotes weddellii. Next base: position 2,069 of record NW_028014594.1, read on the forward strand.
ACAAACAATGAATCATGGAACACTACATCAAAAACTAATGATGGGGGCGCCTGGGTGGCTCAGTCGTTAAGCGTCTGCCTTCAGCTCAGGTCATGATCCCAGTGTCCTGCTCAGCGGGAAGCCTGCTTCTCCCCCTCCTGCTCCACCTGTTTGTGTTCCCTCTCTTGCTGCGTTTCTGTCAAATAAATAAATAAAATCTTTAAACAAAACAAAACAAAAAACTAATGATGTACTGTATGGTGACTAACATAACATAACATAAAAAACAAACAAACAAAAAACAACAAACCAGGTCCCTGAAATAAGGCAGCTTTGCATATGGCCAGGGAAGATGATGTAGAGTAGAAGATTTCATTCACTGAAAATCAACTTGTCGAATCATTCTACGTGCCAGGCCTTGGGCATTCCGCTCTGAACAAAATACATAATCATCCTTGCTCATGTAGGACTTACATGCCAGCGAGAAAAGACAGACGACAAAAAAGTGAATAAATAGGATAATTTCAGAGAAAGAGAAGTGTTCTAAAGGAAAAACAAATTGACAGGGCAGCTGGTGATGGGTCAGAGAGGGTGGTCAGGGGGGCCTTCCTGAAGAGGTGACATTTGAGTGATGAGGACCCAGCCTTGTGAGGGTCTCAGCAGAGGGTTCTTGCAGAGGGACCTGCGCCATGACTTCCTTCCCCCTTTTCCACCCATTTCAGACATGTGGTCAATTTCCCAAATGCCTCTTCCATCCTGGAGGGTGTGACTGCTCTTGTCTTTCCCAGTTTGCCAGATTCCACCAGCGAAGAAAGCTCTAGTGTTAGCAGATGTCAGTAAAGACTATCAGGTGCCTTGTGGTTATGACAGCCCCTCTCTTCTGCAAATCTCTTAGTCCAACCAAAGAAAGAAACGAAGTTAGTTTGGCATGATGTGTTTCTAGGGAGCCCACTACTTCCTTTGCTAAGAGCTCAAAAGCCATCTGTTTAATAATCTGTTCTTGAATTTATGCAAGGGTTGATGTCATGTGCCTCGGGATCAAGTCTCTGAAATTCACCAGTCTCCCTCTCTTGAAAATCTGGACAACATTTGTAAATTTGCAGTCTTCTGGAGCCATGCCTGCTTTCTGTAATTCCTCTAGGATTGCTGACACTGGTTCGATGACCACATCTGCATGTTCCTTTAATACCCTGGGATCTGACGTGCAGCTCAGGAAACCTCAACTCATTCATCGTAGCCACTTCCTCTGTCTCTCCTCATCTAACTTTGGCAATAACCCCTTTCTTTTCATCTATTTGTTATATGTGGTTTTCTTATTAGGAAAGTAATACATGTTGTAGAAAATTGTAGAATATATAAAAACAGGAAAAAAGTCACTTGTACCTAGTGACAATTACTTTTAACATCTTGGGGTAGGTCTTCCAGCCTTCCCTCACTCATTGCCCCCATACACATATATGGGCAGACCCTCCACACACACGTTAACACACATGTCCATAAACATACGTGTTCATAAGTTTATATTGTAAAATTTGGGAAGGAATGCAAAATCTCCTTTGTTGTATGATTTTTTTTTCTTAGAATATATATTGTCAGTATGACTCTTTTCATTCTGAAAATTGCTTTTCTATGACAGAAATAGTGGAAGCAAACCAGGACTGAAGGGTTTTTTTTCTCCTGGACACACAGTGTTATATCTCTTTTCTCAAGTGGAAGTAATGTGCCAGTTCTGCCCTTTTTCACTTTTGGTGCGGAACGTAACTAAGGCAGTCCCCTGGGTGGCCTCTTGTAACAGTGATACCTTTTCTGGAGGTTCTGAGTGGAAAAGGAAGAGCACATTTTCCTGTCTGTCTTGGGACTTTGAAAACTCCTTGCAGTAGGACGGTGTCTCTGTCTTGCATTTGGGTTTATATCGCACTGTCATCAGTTCATCAAGTAACTTTCTCCAAGTAATTAGTATGGTGCCAGTTTAGCAGAGCTTTCTTTCACAGATCTCTTGGGAATATAGGAGAGAAGAGACCAGCATTCCTTCCAGAAACTTGTATGAAGACTTGCAATTTATAGAAAATGGTATGTAATACACACATCCAGTAATAAAAGTGGTGACGTCTTACATATGCTGGAGATTTGTGGTCCGCTTCAGTCTACAAAACTCATCAGCCCATCTGCAACTCTGATTTTGCTCCTGAGCTGATGGGGGGCCAGGGGCCAGCATGGTCTGTGCTGACTTTCAAGTTTGGCCTTCCAACTTCCTGGGTCTTCTTGCAAGCTCTGATTCTGCACCCTTCCAGTTCAACATTGCATGGATCCTCACTGAACATATTCCTGTGGTATATTCCTGTTCTGAAGACGCTTCTCCCAAAGTATACCAAAACTTGAAAATAATAAGAGAAAACTCTCCATGCTTCATCTATACCAAATTGTCTTCTTGATGGGAATCCATGGCCCAAGATTCACTTTGCAGAAGGAGTGGAGAACTGAATTCATCTCGCGGGCAAGGGCAGTCTGTCTGTGCATTTCCCTGAGGAATTAAATTTAGGTCCTCTGAAGGCTATTCTGAAAGGCTGGCCCTCTGAAAATCTCTGTAGTATGTTCCTACTGTTGTTCCTCATTAGAGTTGATTATGTATCCTTTCTTCCTGTTTCTGTAAACAAATGTAGCAATATGAGTTCACCAGAGTGGTCCTTTTGTAGATCACAGCTAGATTGTAAGCTCCAGCAGAGCAAGGCTCATGTCCGCAGTTCAGGCAGGTTCTATCTGCAGGGTCTGGCAGAATGCCTAACATAAGGTAGGTGTTCAGTAAACATTTGTTTACTCGTTTAACCAGTATAACTTGATATCTACCACGTCAGGAAAGTTTTTGCTTTTATGGTGCTTAGCTTCTCACTGCCCTTGTCTTTGGAAGACAGACAATAAAAAATGGTTATAATACATAAGTGAATTATATAGTATGTTAGAACATGGTAAGTGGTAATGAAAGATGAGAGCAAGGTATCCGGGTTGACAGTTCTGGGAGTTACAATTACAAATAGGGTGGTCATGGGAGGCCGCATTTGAATAGGTGACACTTGAGCAAAGACCCGAAGGAAGTGGTGGGGGGCGGGGATTGGCTATGCAGTATCTGGGGCTGTCTGCAGGCAGAGCGCAGCTCAGGCAAAGGCCCTGGGGAGAGTGGGAGCTTATTGGCAAATTCAAGGAGTAGCAAGGCCAGTGGACATGCATAATTGAGAGAGAAAATACTAGTAAATGTAGCCATCATGGTAATGATTGCAAGGTGGAATTGCCATCAGCCAGGACGGGGAAGACTGCATGTGGAGGAGGGTTGTGGAGGGTAGATCCCAAATTCATCTGGGACATGTTAAGTTCAAGATGACTGTTAGACATCCAAGTGGGAGAGGTGGAGTGGACAGTTGGATATTTAAGTCCGTGGTTTAGACGAATGGCCTGACCTAAACATTTGGGAGTTTTCAATAGATAAATGGTTTAAAGCCAAGAAACATGATTTCAGGTGACTGTGTATAGAGAAAGAATGGAGGGATCAATGATGGGGTCCTGGCACACTCCAGTGGTAGGGAATTTTCAAGAAGAGGAGACACTAGCCAAAGAAACTGAGAAGGAGTGACCAGTGGGGCTGAAAGAAAATCAGGAGAGCGCAGTGCCTAGAAGCCAAAGGCAAGAAAGGCTGAGGAAGGCGCTAGTGCATTCTTTTGGATAGGTTTTCTTTATTTTCTGTTTTTATGGGCAGTGTTTTTTCTCACTTTACCTACTTCCTGATAATGGTTTTAGTGTCCCTTGATTTCTGATTATTTTTCTTCCTTCCATCCTTTATTGTCATCATGGACCATGTATAGAGAGGATATTGTTTGCTTTCACAGCTAATTATCCTGAGCAGTAACTCCTGGACCCCATTCCATTGATGCTGACATTTTCAGGTTCATAAGGAAGTGTAACAGTAATATAAGTATTAAAACCAGCCTGACTGAGGCATCTTACACAGAGTGTGGAGACAGCTGTGGGCATTAAGTGAAACTTGGAAGTGTTTCTGATACCATCTTTATCCAGGGCCTCTTGTATGACACTAACTCACGTATCATCAGATCAGTCATTGGTTCTCAGGAACTGAGGACTGTATATCAGAACAAAGCCATCAGTAAATGTAGGATTTTTATGTTGATGCAGTAATATCAATTAAAATTATAGGGAGCAGCACTTTCCATATAGTGTGCTATAATTAATATCATTAGATTTAAAATACAATTGCTGGAGCAGTATTTCCAAAGACATATTTGAGCAACTTTATTGCATAGGCTGTGATGGTAGGTATGGGGGTAATTCACAGAAATATAAGACATGACCACCCTGTGCTGTTGGCAAGACTAGGCTGTATAACAGGAAGGTCCCCAAATGCTGTGGCAGAAAGAAAACAGATGCTTATTTCTTCCTCACAGATAATTCTGAGGTGGGTGATCCAGGTTGGCAAGGAAGCTCTGCTCACAGAGTCATTCAGGGACCCAGGTTCTTACCATCATTCTGTTCAGCCATCATTGAGAACACTGTCCCCACTCACATGGTTGAAGCTTGAATGCAGGCACGTCATGATCCAGCTCATGGCACATGGAGGGAAATTGTGGATAAACACAGACCCCATAGTTTAATCAGATCTAGAAGTTGCAGAATCATCTGAACTCACTAGCCATTGGCAAAGCATAGTCAGTTTCATGTGATCCCAGCAAAGGAAGCCAGGAAATCTAGCCTCTCCACAAACCCAACTTCTTCTACATTCTAACTGGGCGGGGCGGGGGGCGGTGGAGCAAAGACTAGGTTTTGGTAGATAGCTATCCATCTCCAGTGCCTTTTATTGTGGAATCATAAACACTAACATTTAAAAATGTTTTAGGAATTGTCTAGGGATCCATAGACTTTATCTTATTCAATCCTTATAACGACCCCATAAATTAGGTACTGCTGGGCCAATTTCACAGATAGAAGATTAAGTGCCTTGCCTATGTTCTCACACCCAATAAGTGTGGACCTGGAGTTTGTTCCCAGGCAGTCTGCTTTGAGAGCTCTTGATCCTTTGACACTTTTTATGTGGCCTCTGGTGGCTTGAGACTGTCATGATAACAACAGAAAAAACAATTGCTTAATAATTTCCTGATGGCATTTTCAAATCTATTGTCTTATTTGAAATTCACAAGCACAGCTTCAGTCTGTCCTTTTATAAATGATGAAATGGATCAAGAAAAGTTAAGTGATTGATTAAGCGCCCATAAGTTTGTTATTAGTGATTGGAAGCAGAACTCAGAACTCCAGATGTGCATTTGAATTTTTCCCCCCAGTAAACTATATTAACTCAATAAATACTCAAGAAATGGACAGTGAAAGAATGAAGTAGGATTAACTCTTACTCAGCTGAGTCAGATTTTCCAGTTGAGGAGATGGGATGTTTAGCTTAATAGAATGTGATCGTTCCAATTGAGTTTAGAATATAGTGGTCCTTAGTGGAAACTGGTAATAGAAATTGGGGTGGCAACTTCTACCAATGAACTCTTTGTGAATATGAGACAGTACTCCATTTCTCAGATTATGATTTCTGTTATTTTCAAATAAAAATGTATTCACATCATAGGTCTTACTGCAACTACCTTTGAGTGGTTCTTAATGCTAGAGACACATTTATGGCCACTTGGGGGCTGACTCATGAGGGAAGATTACTTCCTGTTGTGGCAAATGTCATCATTTATTCTCTCACTTGAGGTGATGAGTCATAAATTGGGTAGGAATTTAGAATGAAGGCAGAGTATATGTGTGAGACCTCACACAACTCATACATTTGGTGTCCAGAGAGACAAGAGAATGCAAACCAGAATACTTACAGGACTTGCTATAGTTGAACTTAGTGGATCTAACACATAGAGTGAAACCAGTGACCCTCTCCCCCATTCCTCTTCCTCAAAATTATACAGGACTTTCCTTGGTTTGGGGATAGAAAGAGGGAATGATTATATGAATGTTTTGTGTGTGTGTTTGATATCGAAGTTTAGAATGGAAAATGAGCTACAACATACTAAATGTTACTGCTCCTAGAGAAGACACAATTCTTTGGACCACTTTTAAGTCTGAACCTTGCCAAATATAGAGTATTGGGGCATAGTTGCGTAAGTGTGTTGGGAAAGTCCTCGGATGACACTGTATAGCACAACACAATTCTACACCTGTTGGAGGGCCAAGAGGATGAGCATGCTCTAACCGTAATTGGAGGCTCATGCAAATATAAGGATGTGATAAGCTTTTCATGTGCTGCTTACAGTGGGGCCTGGGGGTGGGGAGAAGAAGAAAATAAATTTCATAACGGGGCTCAGACTGCTGGAAAAATCCTATTAGCATGTGCGAAGAGCTTACTGAGTTCAAACAAACAATTATCCAAGCTTTTACAGGCATTGTAAAGACCTATAGTAGAAGTTGGCTAAAACTGTGGGTGATGGGGAGGACGGATGTGCTCAGTTCCAGTACGTCACCTAGAAACTTTCCTGGAGGGCCTGGATGGAAAAAAGCAAGCCCTCTCCTGGGCCTGCAATTAGTACCACCAAAGGAAATTGTATACCGTGTCATTGTTGAAGATGCTTTGCACAGGGATCACCTAGCTCCTCCCATCTGGGCCTGAAAACAGAGGTGCCATAGCACCTCAGTAGAACCTAGAAAACAACATACAGGTTTTGTTCTTGTCCCCCAATTGTAGATTTGGAGGTCTGTTTAGTGGGTTGAACTGGAAGGATTTTTTGCCCGTCTCATTGTGCCACTGGGTCATTGCCATTTATTCTTTTTATAAAGGCAGTGCCCTCTTTCCGTTAACAAGTATACCTGGGGAACAAGGTTGGTTGGAGGCATGGGGACAGAGTCTGGGCAGGCTAATTACTGGGGGGTCTGGAGCCTTTACATTTTTTAACTCACATTTAGAGAGAAAACTGGCATAGTCTGGAGAAGGGTGGGGAGGAGGTTCTCACTGATTGACCAGCAGCCAGTGGCCCCTGGATGGTCCGGAGCCATTCAGCTCTGGGCAAACCGCCACACCCGACCCAGCAAAATGGCAGCTCTGCAGAAGACAACCTCCGATCCTTAGAAGGTGGTATAATGACCACTTGGTCTCTCTAGCGTGTCTCTTGCAAGCTCTTACTCTGCCCCCTCCTTTCAATAGGTTACAAAAGGCTCTAAGCACATACGGAACTTTGCCCAACAGGTGCTCTTAATGTTTTTATCTAGTGCATTATTTGCCCGGCAATAATTTAGTGTTCCTTAAGTAACAAGGAAATTTCCCTACTGACCTGGTTCTTAGAAGGACTTTGCCGATAAATTCTATCTTGTATGTAATATTAAAAATTTTCAGTTTTCAGATGTACTTTGCTCTTTCTCATTTGACTCATGGTTACATGAGGCTTGTTGTTTCCAGTTCACACATGTAGAGATTGGGGCTCAGAGCTGGGACTCCCAGGTGTGCTGGGAAGAAGAAGAGGAGCTAGGGGGGAGGAAGCCTGTGGATATCCTCTCAACCAGAAGGGGATCATCAGGTGAAACTGCAAAATGCTTTGTTTCATCTGCAAACATTGAAAAAATATTCAGAAACCAGAGAAGTGGACAAATGAGGGTTGAAGGCAGAAAGAGGCACAGTGTGGGTACAGGCAGAAAGAGGCACGGTGTGGGTATATTTTGGGGCTCCTTGAATGTTGGGAGGAGAAAAAAATGGTCAAAGGCCAGAGTTTTTCAGGGTATTTTTCTTACCAGGACATGCACTTGAATGGTATGCATCAGAGATGACAGGAGGAGCCTGGGCTTTGTGCTTCCATCTGTGTGTGCTATAGAGCATGGGGGAAACACAGAGGGGGGCGCACAGGGACCCCCTTGCAAAATTAAGAAATGAAGACTGTGGGCAGCCATGACTTAACAAGAACTTGTTGGAAAGACAAACCACCATAAGGATGCGGTTGAGTGGATTCCTGGTCACACAGAGCCTCCTGGTCAGGGGTGAGAGGTCCTGGTTGGCAGCTTCAGTCTGCTATCCCTTGCTGAGTGGCTGAGCCTTGTTACTTTATTCGCAGTCAGGACACAGTCCCCTGAAGCACAGGGCTCACTGCTGAGAGAGAAAGGAAGATGAGGTTTCCTAAATGCCTGCTGTGGATGACCTCTGCAGGAGGAGTGGGCCACAGCATTCAGAGTTCTCAGGTCATTTCACTGTGTGTTACTTAAAAATATATCTTAAGTAAGGAGGTGAGCTCTCTGAGGGAAAGGACAGTGCTGAGTTCTGAAATTCAAATAAATCACCCAGATGTATTGTGTTATAATAGCCACATACCTGGATTTTCTGAGATAGTCCTATTTTCAAGTCTCTGCCGTGTTATCTTTATTCAATATCAAGTATTCCAAAAATGCCATCGTGTGGTTGACTGCTTTAAAATAAGTAATATTGATAGAGCACTCACCCACTGTAAGCTGGAATCTCTGAGCTTAGAGTCTAGAGGGCTAGGCAGGCCTGGAGACAAAGAATTACAAAAGAATCTGGTGCGTCTAAGATTGTGGGGCATACCCAGTCTCTGGAAGAGCCAGGGAGGGTGGCCCAATGCAGGCTGGAGGGCGGGAAGTCTTTCTAGAAAAAGTAGCATCTAAACTGAGCCCTCCAGGATCAGTGAATGATGGCCAGATGGAAAGAGGTAAGATAGATCCTTACATAGAACAGGTGAGGTGTGGGAAAAGTCTGAGATCCTAGATGGGAGTGTGCTTGGGATATCAAAGTTTTGTTGGATTTTATAAAAAATGCTTATGTTTGGAAAGGGTTTTGCAAGGATGGGGGTGCTGAAAATAAATTTGGGCAGGTGGGCCATGAGGGAAGAATGTTTATGCTGAGATCAATGCTCAATTTCATGTTTTACCAAATCTTTGTGACAGCTATAGAAGATGGAATAAGGCAAGTCAAGAATAGAGGTCCAGATATGATCAGGAGGCTGTTGCAGGAGTATAGGTGAATAGGAAAGGGAGCTGGACCTAAAGTTTCATGTTTGGGTTGGAAAGGGAAGAAGACATGACATGCGAGAGCTCTATAGCACTTAGCACGCCCTTCCTTGTCTCTTCCCTATTCCTTTGCTTTTTTTTCTTCCTCCACTTCTGAATCATGCTGAGATAAGGAACACAGGAAGAAGAGCAGGCTGGGGAGAGGAAGTCATTAGTTTTGGATATGCTAAATGTGAGGAGCATCTGTGATACCCAGGTGGAGATGTCCCCTCCATAGGGATATGGGACCCATGAGAGAGTCAGCCTGCACGACATCTATTTATCTAGGGGTTTTTGGCCTTCAGGTAGTAGTTGACGTGGTGAGAGTGGATGGATGAACTTTCCAGGGAATGATGGTGGCAGTAGAGAACAGAGCCAGTGACAGACACTGTGGGAGAACCATAGTCAAGGACCGGCTGGATGAA
>NW_028014595.1:0-764 GCF_054177405.1 Leptonychotes weddellii
TAAGAGACACTAAGCCGTGTTCATGAAGGAAAGAATGGTTATTAATGGAGTTGAAGAACATTTATGGAATTCTTGAGTTCCCATTTAATGTTTTGCTAAGTTTCAGGAAAAAAGATTTTAAGCAATGGTGACCAATAGAATAAAAGAAGTGAATCAAGTCAAGTTATAATTATGTTACTCTTACACACCAGAAAAATTTAAAAAAAAAGTTCTGAAGTAGCCTCTTGGACACGAGATAGGGAAAATGTAACCCAGTGTGCCCCGTCATATGCAGAGATGGCAGGGAGCCTTAGAGAATACCTTCTAGAAATCAGTCAAATAAGATTCATTCTGCATTCCTCCAAGAATTCAGGATGCTATTTGATGATCACTGTGTGATTCCCCTGAACTCGCTTGAACCCACACAATAGGGATTGAAAACTTCCCAGCAGTGGCTCTCAATATTTATTTCTCAGAATTATCTGTAGAGAATTTTTTTTTTTAATTACCCATACATGTAGCCTACCCCAGAATGTCTGAAACAGAATCCCTGGTGGTATGTATTTTAAAGAAATATCTGTTCAACAGCAAAGTTGAACACCTCTGAATTTAGGCAAATAGAAAGGATCAGGTTTCCCACAAGAAACTAGCTTTTCACTACTGGGTATTTACCCCAAAGATACAAAAGTAGGGATCCGAAGGGGGACATGCACCCCGATGTTTATAGCAGCAATGTCCACAATAGCCAAACTGTGGAAAGAGCCAAGATGTCCATCGACAGATGA
>NW_028014596.1:0-764 GCF_054177405.1 Leptonychotes weddellii
TCCCTCCCTGCCCCACACATGCACAAGCTTCGTCTCTCTCTCCCTCTAAAAAAACAAAATAAAACAAAACTAGATCAATCAACCTTAAAATAGTTGTAGTAAATATTCCATCACTGAGCACTGTGTACTATGTATCTTGGAACGTGCCTTCCATTTAAAATCAGTTAAGATAATTTCTACTTCTAGATATCAGTTTTACAAAGTGGTACATCTTAAAAATACTAAGTACAGAAATACTCACTGAAACATAGGGTGTAATAGCATAGGATGGGAAGCAATCAAAATGTCCATCAATAGAAAACTAGTCACTTCCCTGCCCTGGAATACTATGCAGGCATTACAAAGAATTGGCATCTCTATGTATCATTAAGTGAAAACAGCAGAAGAGTGTTTCTATTTTGAAACAGAATCAAAGTTCTGGAAAGCTTGCACAGATAATACAAAAATCTTTTGCCTGAATCTTTTGTAAGTTGCTGACATAATGCTCCATCACTTCTAAAATTTTTAGTATGTATTTTATACAGAAAGGGACATTCCTCTGCATACTACTCATACAAACATCAATATCAAGGCTTAACATCAGTATGTTCCCAACATCTTCATCCTCACACTCCTTTCCATTTTTGTTAATTGTCCTAATAGTGTCCTCTGTTGCAAAAGGATCCAGTCCACAATCATGTGTTGCATTTAGCTATCATGAAGTTTTAGTCACCCTTCTCATTCTGGAAGAGTTCCTCTCGGTCTCTTCTTAATTTTTTGACCTT
>NW_028014597.1:0-764 GCF_054177405.1 Leptonychotes weddellii
AGGCCGGGAGTCTGAGATCCAGGAGGGGCTGGAGGCTGGGAGTCTGAAATCCATGTAGGGCTAGAGGCTGGGAGTCTGAGATCCAGGAGGGGCTGAGGCCGGGAGTCTGAGATCCAGGAGGGGCTGGAGGCTGGGAGTCTGAGATCCAAGTGGGGCTGGAGGCTGGGAGTCTGAGATCCAGGTGGGGCCGAGGTTGGGAGTGTGAGATCCAGGCGGGGCTGAGGCCGGGTCCTCATGAAGCCCCTCTCCCTAGTGTGTAGACCCCATGTTCTCCCTGTGTCCTCATGTGGTCCTCCTTCTGTGGGTGTCCTCATTTCCTCTTCTGACAAGGACGCTTCTCCTCTTGCATTAGGACCCACCCCTGACTTCGTTTTAACTCAGTTTCCTCTTTAGCGACCCCAACTCCAGAAACAGTCCCATTCCGAGGTCTTCAGGGTTAGGACTCCTACTTAATGAATTTTGGGGGACCACCGTTCAGCCCACAACACACATTATGTGCCCTTTTGTGTCTGGCTTCTTTCACAGAGCATCATGTTTTCAACGATGTGGCAGCAAGTATCATTCCTTCCTTTCTGTCTGTAGTTGAATAATATTGCACGGCAGAGACGAGTGACGTTAGAGTTTTTCAGGGTCTTCCCTTTGGTGACCCTTTGGTGACCCTTTGGTGACCACGATCCTTCTGTATGTCCTTACTCCCCAGCACCAGACAAACCTTATTCATGTGCAAATACACAGTGCCTCTTAGTGTGAACTTAAATACCATC
>NW_028014598.1:0-764 GCF_054177405.1 Leptonychotes weddellii
CCCCAAAGAGGACCCCTTGTCTTTGCTTGCCATTTATAGTCTCACTTCTTTGAAAATTGAATGCTCTTCTACCTTCAATATCCCCCTACCCACCCCCCCAACTAAGGTGTGATCTATCTAAAGGGTTTTCAGCCAGTTGGCAGCTTGGTGTAATGGAAGGAATTCCACAGTGGCCCTACCACTGAAAGTTGTAAACCTCAACTTCTCCCTGAGCCTTTTTATTTTACTCACCTGTTCATTCAGCAAGTATATTTTGAGCACCCCACTGTGTGCCATGCAGTGTTCTAGGCACTAGAAATGCAATGGTGAATGAGTTGGGCAAAGTTTCTGCTTTCATTCCTTCAGAGTTTGGTCCTTGCTGGAATCCTAAGGGATGTGGGACAAGAATATGGGGGAGAGGGTGCCTGGGTGGCTCAGTCCTTAAGCGTCTGCCTTCAGCTCAGGTCATGATCCCAGGGTCCTGGGTTCGAGCCCCACATCAGGCTCCCTGCTCAATGGGAAGCCTGCTTCTCCCTCTCCACTCCCCCTGCTTGTGCTCCCTCTCTCCCTGTCTTTCTCTCTGTCAAATAAATAAATAAAAATATTTAAAGAAAACAAAAAAGAATATGGGGGAGATGCAGGGCGCCTGGGTAGCTCAGTCAGTTGAGTGTCTGACTCTTGGTTTCAGCTCAGGACATGATCTCATGGATTGTGAGATCGAGCCCCGCATTGGGCTCCATGCTGGCCATGGAGCCTGCTTAGGATTCTCTCTCTCTCCCCCTGCC
>NW_028014599.1:0-763 GCF_054177405.1 Leptonychotes weddellii
TATATATTTTTTAAAAAATATAAACAGAGTAAACGCTTATAGCATTATTACGTGACACAGTGTTGACTCCTTTATCCAGTTGTGAATTAATATTCTTTCTTATCTAAAAAGTACTGTTATTTCTGGTGGCAATCCATTCTATTCCAATCTCCCTAGCTCTCCATAAATGAGCATGCTGTCTACATTTAGTTATATGAATCTCCCTCATGCCTATAGACAATTACAGATGGTTTCTCCCTTCAAGATAGAGAAATCAAAAACATGAAAATACCAGATGCCAATTTTAATTATGTTCTCACCAAATAGTATCTTTTTTTCTGATGCACTTAAAATGAAAACGAATACACTGTTTTCACCACATGATACATACAGGATATGTACCTGATACATCTGAACTCAGTGTCGAGAGTCATTTTATATGCCCAATTCCTGTTAGAGAAAGAACTTAACATGATTTTTGCAATTACCACTGCCAAAAAAATTACCCTGGAAGATTATTTTTTAATTAGCCTAGTTTCTTACCAAAGCAAATGAATTTTATGCCAATTCAGCAAACCACAAAGCCAAATGCATACCCAATTCAATTATCTTTAATCTTTCAACTAAGAAAAATTGTCCTCATCTACTTTTTGTCACTACTTCCCTGTCCAGAACAAAGCATTTTAGGAGTCAGAATGACATGTGCTCATGAGCACAGATTGTACGCAGAGGCGAGAAACAGCCGTGGACACTTCCCTTACTAACAGTGGGAACAGGGACACCA
>NW_028014600.1:0-763 GCF_054177405.1 Leptonychotes weddellii
CACTGGGTGTTGTATGTAAGTGATGAATCACTGAATTCTACTCCTGAAACTAATATTATAGTATGTGTTAACTAACTACAATTTAAATAAAAACTTGAAACTTTAAAAAAAATTTAGAAAGTCTTATTTGTTAAGTTTTTATTTTATGGTTCCCTTCTACAATATTGTATTCAGAAAGTCTCTCTGCAGCCCAATAACTGATAAATATTCACATATTATTTCTTCCAGTTTCTTTATTCCTTTTTATTGTTTAATTCTCAAATTCTGGGATTTATTTTGATGTATCTCATTTGTCTTATCTCCCTTCTTTAAACTGAATACAATGAAACTCAGAAAGAATTTTAATAAACTGTTTACCGACATAGAGTTCTCGCTGTGAATATGCCCCTGGGTGAATTATGGAAAGTGCTGCAGATGGAAATTTTCTTTTTCCAAAGCTTAGTGTGTGTGCTACTGATTACAGGCATATTCCTTTCTCACACCAGGAACCATTGGAACCATTCTGATATGTATGCAAGGACAACAATCACCTACAAGATATGTCTTGAAAAACACTGAGAACCTGCTTTTTGAAATGCGGCTGCTCTACCTAGGAAAGCGTTTGAATGTCGGTTTTTTTCTGCTTGAATGTGACGCCTTATGTGTTACTAGTTTTGCATACATGATCTCTCTTAGTGAGTTAAGGTATTCATTCCTGTTACAGATTTTACAGATGAAGAAACTGATGCTCTATGGGGCTAAAAAAACATTCCTGAGGTGGTAC
>NW_028014601.1:0-763 GCF_054177405.1 Leptonychotes weddellii
TCTTCTGTCTTGTTGTTGTTGTATAGAAATGCAACTGATTTCTGTGCATTGATTTTATAGCCTGCCACTTTACTGAATTCCTGTCTGAGTTCTAGCAGTTTTGGGGTGGAGTCTTTGGGGTTTTCCACATAAAGTATCATATTATCTGCCAAGAGTGAGAGTTTGACTTCTTTGCCGATTCGGATGCCTTTGATTTCTTTTTGTTGTCTGATTGCTGTGGCTAGGACTGCTAGTACTATGTTGAATAGCAGTGGTGATAGTGGACATCCCTGCCGTGCTCCTTCCCTTAGGGAGAAAGCTCTCAGTTTTTCCCCATTGAGAATGATATTCGCTGTAGGTTTTTCATAGATGGCTTTTATGATATTGACATATGTACACTCTAACCCTACACTGTGAAGAGTTTTAATCAAGAAAGGATGCTGTACTTTGTCAAATGCTTTTTCTGCATCTATTGAGAGGATCATATGGTTCATGTACTTTCTTTTATTAATGTATTGTATCACATTGATTGATTTGCAGATGTTGAACCAACCTTGCAGCCCAGGGATAAATCCCACTTGGTCCTGGTGAATAATCCTTTTAATGTACTGTTGGATCCTATTGGCTAGTATTTTGGTGAGAATTTTTGCATCCATCTTCATCAGGGAGATTGGTCTGTAATTCTCCTTTTTGGTGGGGTTTTTGGTTTTGGGATCAAGGTAATGGTGGCCTCAAAAAACGAGTTTGGAAGTTTGCCTTCCATTTCTATTTTTTGGAACAGTTT
>NW_028014602.1:0-763 GCF_054177405.1 Leptonychotes weddellii
AAAAAAAAAAAAAAAAAAGGACTGGTTGATTGTTTTTGCCCAGGAAGACCTCAGCCCCAAATGTCCACCCTTGTATGGTGCGGCCCCACCTCATTACTCTGGGTGGGATTAGGCTGCCAGGTTCTTATTTTGCACAGAGCTCTCTCTTAGAGCTGGGCCATACCCAACAGTCCCTATAAGCCAGGGGGTACTAAGCCCATGCTGTTCTCAGACCTGATGGAAGTCCTGTCCCTCATCCAGACAGCTGAGGACTCAGGGCTGCTAGGATACTGCCCCCTACCTCACTCCACTCACACCACTGAATGCTGCCTGGAGTGGTGAGAAGTTCTTTGGTTAGGGTGAGGGTGGACAAGTCGCTGCATGAAAACTGTTTTATCCAGGTCCTGTGAATCGGTATCATTGTGTTGGGATCTAGAGGGAAATAGACCTGCCTGTGCTCAACCTCGAACCACAAAAGTGGTGGTTCTTAATTAGAACAACCCAGAGAGAGCAGATGCAAATTGGCCTCACAATGCCATGGCCATTAATGTCCACAGGTTTTGCATATTTTGCTCCAAACATTAAGTTTGAATGCAGAAACAGATTCTGGCTGTGTTTAAGTCAAAAGGGAGATTCAGGATAAACACAACCTCTACTGCCAGGGAAAACACAGATGTCAGAAATGGCTATGGCGGGGCGCCTGGGTGGCTCAGTTGGTTAAATGACTGCCTTCGGCTCAGGTCATGATCCTGGAGTCCCAGGATCGAGTCCTGCATCAGGCTCC
>NW_028014603.1:0-763 GCF_054177405.1 Leptonychotes weddellii
TCAAGAAGAAAGAAATAATTTTGGCCACAACAGGTTGAAGACTTCAAAACGGAGACAAATCCCCCTAGCCCACTGCTTTTTCTAAGCACTTTTAATTTCCCCCATCTGACATCTTCAGTAGCATTTCATGCTGTATTTGATAATGGGGGAGATAGAAGGAATGGTGGTATTTGCGTGTCAGGACGTTGTGAAACGAAGCTCCAAAGCAGGCTGATACCTTCACTAGATAAGCCCTCAGAGGTAACAAGGCTTGTAATTCTGTTAGGAATACCAGTCAGGTTATTACTCTAGGTAGGTACACACTCGCTTGCGGTTTATTGAATTTAAATCTGCTTATGCACTTCCAGCAGTTAGAGTTACAGAACGGGTCTGCATTCACGGAGAACTGCTGTAAAACTGAGAAAAATAACCACTAGCAATGGGAAGGACAAGGACCTATTATTTTTTTTTTATTATTGTTATGTTAATCCCCATACATTACATCATTAGTTTTAGATGATGTGTTCCATGATTCATTGTTTGTGCATAACACCCTGTGCTCCATGCAGAATGTGCCCTCTTTAATACCCATCACCAGGCTAACCCCTCCCCCTACCCCCTCCCCTCTAGAACCCTCAGTTTGTTTCTCAGAGTCCATCATCTCTCATGGTTCATCTCCCCCTCCGATTTCCCCCCCTTCATTCTTCCCCTCCTGCTACCTTCTTCTTCTTCTTCTTTTTTTTTTTCTTAACATATATTGCATTATTTGTTTCAGAGGTACAGA
>NW_028014604.1:0-763 GCF_054177405.1 Leptonychotes weddellii
ACGCAAAGCTGGTGGAGAGCAGAACTGCTAAATCCTGCCTCGGCTACACACACCACATGCACACACACCACACACACACACCACACACATGCACACACACCACACGCACACACACACCACACATGCACACACACCACACGCACGCACACCACACATGCACACACACAGCACATGCACATGCACACACGCACACACACCAAACACACACACCACACACACCTCACGCACACACACCAAACACGCACACACCAAACACGCGCACAACCACACGCACAGACACCACACACGCACACACGTACATTCACACACACGCACACACACACCACACACGCAGACACACACATACACACACGCACACACACACCAAACACACACACCACACACACCTCACGCACCACACACACCACACATGCACACACACATGCACACACACCACAAACACACGCACACACCACACATGCACACACACACCACACACACACACCACACGCACGCACACCACAATGAACACACAGCACACGCACATGCACACATGCACACACACCACACGCACGCACACACGCACACACACCACACACGCACACACACCACACACGCACACACAAACCAAACACACACACCACACACACCTCACGCATACGCATCCACACCACACACACGCACATACACACACACCACACGCACACACATGTACACGCGCACACACACACACACCAAACACGCGCACACACCACACGCACAGACACCACACACGCACACACGC
>NW_028014605.1:0-11511 GCF_054177405.1 Leptonychotes weddellii
CTACTTTTGTATCTTTGGGGTAAATACCCAGTAGTGCAATTGCTGGATCATATGGTAGCTCTATTTTCAACTTTTTGAGGAACCTCCATACAGTTTTCCAGAGTGGCTGCACCAGCTTGCATTCCCACCAACAGTGTAGGAGGGTTCTTGCTAGGGCACTCTTGATACAAAATACCAGAAGCTCCTGGCTGATGTCTGCTTCAGATCCAGCAGCCCACCAGAGTGCCCCACCAGGAACCACTAGCCCATACCTGCATCAGTTTCAGTCACCCCCTGCACAGAATACCCCAGAACACTCCCACCTGCACTGGCCTTAGCTCTAGCTATCCAGCCAGGGCACCCCTTGTGCTGAGCACACCTTCAGACACCCTGGCTTGCACCCAATTCAGCTTCAGCTATCCTGCCAGGTCATACTCATTGTGGAGAGCCCTGGGAAAACCCAGCTTCCAACCACTTCAGCTTTAGCTCTCCTGCCAGGACACAGTTTGCACAAAGAAATCTGAGACCACACCAGCATGTGACCACTTTAAATTTAGGTATACTTCTTGGAGCACCCCAGGACCTCCCAGCCTGTACCCTACCTTGGCTTCAACTGCTGTATCAGGGAACCCTCTATGCAGAGAATACTGGAACACCCCTGTTTACATCCACTTTAGCTTCACCTATTCTGCAAAGGGGCCTTCTGTACATACAACACTACAACTTGCACTGACTTTAGTTTCAGTGATCTCGCCAGGGCACCTCTGAGCAGAGAGCTCAGGGACCTCTAGCCCACACACTGCTTCAGCTCCAGCCACCTCACCAGGGAACCCCCTATAAAGATTGACCCAAAACCCCTATTTTTACCAATTCTAACTTTACTTGACTCTCCAGGGTGCTCTCAGCACATAGAACACCAGAACACCCTAGCCTGCATCCGCTTCAGCTTTAGCTATTTTGACAGCGTGCCTGCTATGCAGAGAGCCACAGAATCCCCTGGCTTGCACTCACTTAAGCTTTAGCTGTCCTGTCAGGGTGCCTTATGCATAAAGAACCCAAAGACTTCCTGGCCTGCACACCACCTCAGCTCCAAAGGCCCTTCCAGGGTACCCCCAATACAGAGCACCCCAGGATCCAACAATCGTCACTCATGTCAGCTTCAGCTGTCCTTCCAGGTTACCCTCAGTGCTTAGAACCCCAGGACCCCCTGACATGCACCCACCTCAGCTTTAGCTGTCCTGCCCAGGGTGGCCACTGTGTGAAAGCCTCTGGACCTCCCAGCCCACATGCCACCTAGCACCAACCACCCTGCCAGGGCACCCTCTGTGTGGAGGGACCCAGGACACCCTGAATAAAACCCACTTAAACTTGAGCTATCCTGCCAAAGGGCATTCTGCATATAGACCCTCGTGATATCCTAGCTTGTACCCACTTTAGCCTTACCTATCCTGCCAGGGCACCTACTGTGTGGGGGAACAGGAACCACACCAATCTGTGTCCACTGAGCTTTAGCTGTCCTACCAGGCTGCCTACTGTGTGAAAAGCTCCAGGACCCCCAACCTATGCCACTCATAGGTCCAGTCAGCCAGAAAATTCATCAGGTGCACAATCCACATAGGGGATGACCATACAAAACACCATTCCCTCAAGTTTAGAAGTAGTTGTTCCACCTAACTTATAGAAACACAGAAAGTCAAGTTAAAAAGGGAGACAGAGGAATATGCTCCAAAAGAAGGAACAAGACAAAACCTCAGAAAAGAAACTAGATGAAATGGGAGATAAGCAATATGCCTGATAAAAAAATCTAAAGTAATAATCATAAAGATGCCACTGAGCTGATGAAAAAGGTATAACTCAGTGAGACCTTCAATAAAGAGACAGAAAATATAAAAAAGAACCAGAGTTAAAGAATATAATAGCTAAAAAAAAAAAAAAAACTAGAGGAAATCGACAGTAGACTAGCAGATGCCAAAGAATGTCTCTGGTAACTGGAAGACAGGGTAATGGAAAGCACCAAAGATGAACAGGAAAAAAAAATTAATGAATATAGGCTAAGAGATCTCTTGGACAAAATCAACTGAACAAATATTAGCATTATAGGAGCCTCAGAAGAAGAAGAGAAAAAGAGGGATAAAACTTTGAAGAAATAATAGCTGAAAATTCCCCTAACCTAGGGAAAGAAAAAGACATCCAGGTTCAAGAACCACAGAGTGTGTCAAACAAGATGAACCCAAGGAGGACCACAACATGACACATAATAATTAAAATGTCAAAGATTAAGGATAAAGAGAGAATTTTTAAAACAGCAGGAGAGAGGTAAAAAGTTACCTACAAGGGAAAACTTATAAGGCTATCAGCTGATTTTTCAGTAGAAATTTTGCAGGCCAGAAGAGAGTGGCATGATACATTAAAAATGCTAAACAGAAAAAAACTAAAACCAAGAACACTGTACCCAGCAAAGTTATCATTCAGATTGGAAGGAGAGATAGTTAACAAGATAAGATTAAAGTTTATCACCACTAAACCAGCCTTACAACAAATGTTAAAGGGACTTCTCAAAGTGGAAAAATAAAGTCATAATTAGAAGTACAAAAATTAGGAATAAAAAAGATGTAAAATATGACAGCATATATATAAAAGATGAAGGAGAAAGAAAAAGAAGAAAAGTTTTCTTTTAGATGTGTTTGAACATAAATGACCATCAACTTAATAGAGAATGCTATATACTCAGGATGTTATATATGAAGCTCATACTAACCATGAACCCAAAATTTATACTAGGTATATAAAAAATAAAGAGAAAGAAAGCCAAACATAACATTACAATCACAAAAACATCACAAAGAAAGAGAATAAGAGAAGAAAGGAACAGAAAAGAACTACAAAAACAACCAGAAAACAAATAACAAAATGGTAATAAGTATATACCTATCCATAATTACTTGAAATGTAAATTGCCTAAATGCTCCAATCAAAAGACATAGGGAAGCAGAGTGAATAAAAAATATCCACCTATTTGCTGCCAACAAGAGACTCACCTCATACCTAAAGACACATAAAGACTAAAAGTGAAGGGATGGAAACACATTTACTATGCAAATGGAAGTGGGAACAAAAGCCAGAGTAGGAATACTTACAATAGACAAAATAGACTTTAAAACAAAGACTGTAACAAGAGATGAAGAAGGGCATTACATAATGATAAAGGGATCAATCCAACAAGTGGCTATAATACATTTAAATATCTATGCACCCAACACTGGAGCACCTAAATACATAAAGGAAATATTAACAGACATAAAGAGAGAGATTGATGGTAATACAATAATAGTAGGGAACTTTAACACCCCACTAAGATCAATGGAAGATCATCCAGGTAGAAAATCAATAAGAATATGGAGTCACTGAATGACACATAAGACCAGATAGACATAACAAATATATATAGAACATACCATACACATTCATTTCAGGTGCACATGAAACATTCTCCAGAAGAGATGACACATTAGGCCACAAAACAAGTCTCAATAAATTTAAGAAGACTGAAATCATCCCATGCATCTTTTCCATACACAATGGTATAGAACTAAAAATAAATCTCAGGGCACCTATGTGGTTCAGTCATTTAAGCGTCTGCCTACAGCTCAGGTCATGATCTCCAGGTCCTGGAATTGAGCTCCACATTAGGCTGCCTGCTCAGCAGGGAGTCTGCTTTTCTCTCTCTCTCTCTCTTTCTCTCCCACCCCGTTGCTCATTCTCTCTCTCTCAAATAAATAAATAAAATTTTTAAAAAGTAAAAATAAAAATAAATCACAAGAGGAAAACTGGAAAAAAAACACAAATACATGGAGGCTAAAGGACATGACACTAAACAATGGGTCAGTGAAGCAATCAAAGAAGAAATAAAAAAATACAAAGAGACAATGCAAATGAGAAAACAATGGTTCAAAATCTTTGGGACACAGTGAAAGAGGGCAATACATAGCAATACAGGCCCACCTCAAGAAACAAACAAACAAAAAAGCTCAGATAAATAATCTAACTTTATAACTAAAGAAACTAGAAAAAGAATTATAAACAAAGCCAATGATGAGTGGAAAAAAGGAAACATTCAGATCAAAGCAGAAATAAATGACTCTGACACTAAAGAAACAAAAGGAAAAAAATCAGTGAAACCAAGAGCTGGTTCTTTGAAAAGATAAACAAAATTGATAAACCCTTAGCCAGACTTATCAAGAAAAAAAAGAGAATTAAATAAAACAAAAATAAAAAATGAGAGAAGAGAATAAGTGACACCAAATAAATATGAAGGATTATAAAAGAATTATATGAAAATTATATGTACCAACAAATTGGACAACCTAGAAGAAATGGATAATTGCTAGAAACATACAATCTTCCAAAACTAAATTAGGAAAAAAAAAATCTAAACATACCAATTACTAGTAACAAAATTGAATCAGTAATCCTAAAACTACCAAAAACTAAAAGTCCACAACAAGATGGATTCACAGGTGAATTCTACCAAACATTCAAAGAAGAGTTAATACCTATTCTCCTCAAAGTACTCCAAGAATTAGAAGAAGGAAAGCTTTCAAATACATTCCAAAAGGCCAGCATTACCCTGATACCAAAACTAGACAAAGATACTACCAAAAAAAGAAAGAAAGAAAAAGAGAAAACCACAGACCAATATCCCTGATGAACACAGATACAAAAATGCTCAACAAAACATAAGCAACTGGAATTTAACAATATATTAAAAGGATCATTCACCATGATCACATGAAATTTATTCTAGAGATGCAAGGACAAGTAAATATTCACAAATCAATGTTATACACCATATAAAAAAAAGAAAGATAAAAATCACATGATCAGGGGTGCCTGGGTGGCTAAGTCGTTAAGCGTCTGCCTTCGGCTCAAGTCATGATCCCAGGGTCCTGGGATCGAGCCCCGCATTGACTCCTGCTCCTCAGGAAGCCTGCCTCTCCCTCTCCCACTCTCCCTGCTTGTGTTCACTCTCGCTGTGTCTCTCTCTGTCAAATAAATAAAGTCTTAAAAAATATATCACATGATCATCTCAATAGATGTAGGAAAAACACTTGACAAAATGCAACATCCATTCATGGTAGACACTCTTAACAAAGTGAGTTTAGAGGGAACATACCTCAACATAATAAAGACCATATATCAAAAACCCACAGCTAGCATCATACTTAATGGTAAAAAACTGAGAGCTTTTCCTCTAAGATCAGAAAGAAGACAAGGATGTCTACTCTCACCACTTTTATTCAACATAGTACTGGAAGTCTTAGCCACAGCAATCATACAAGAAAAAGGAATAAGAAGCATCTGTATTGATAAAGAAGTTCACTGTTACTATTTGCAGATGTCATGATACTATACATAGAAAATCCTAAAGATGCTACCAAAAAACTACTAGAAGTAATAAATGAATTCAGTAAAGTTGAAAGATACAAAATTAATATCCAGAATTTGGCAGCATTTCTCTACACTAATAACAAAGTAGCAGAAAGAGAAATTAAGAAAAAACTCCGTTTACAATTGTATGACAAAGAAGAAAATACCTAGGAATAAACTTAATCAAAGAGGTGAAAGACCCGTACTCTGAAAACTATTAAACACTGATGGAAGAATTGAAAACAATACAAAAAAAATGGAAAGATATTCCATGTTCATGGATTGGAAAAATTGATATTGTCAAAATGTCCATGCTACCCAGGGTGCCTGGGTGGCACAGTCAGTTATGTGTCTGACTCTTGGTTTTGGCTCAGGTCATGATCTCAGGATCAGCCCACATTGGGCTCCACGCTCAGTGTAGAGTCTGCTTGAGATTCTCTCTCCTTCACCTACCCCTCCCACTTGTTCTCTCTCTTTCTCTCTCAAATAAATAAATCTTTAAAAAAATGTCCATGCTACCCAGAGGAACCTACAGATTCAGTGCAATCTCTATCAAAATACCAATAGCGTTTTTCACAAAACTAGAACAAATAATACAGAAACTTGTATGGGACAACAAAAGACCCTAAATAGCCAAAGCAATCTTGAGAAATAGAAACAAAGCTGGAGCTATCACAATTCCAAATTTCAAGTTGTATTACAAACTGTAGTAACCAAAACAGTATGGTACTGGCACAAAAATAGACAGATCAATAGAACAGAATAGCGAGCCTAAAAATAAACCCACACTTAGATGGTCAGTTAATCTATGATAAAAAGGCAAGAATCTACAATGGGGAAAAATAGTTTTTTCAATAAATGGTGCTTGGAAAACTGGACAGCTACATGTAAAAGAATGAAAGTGGACCACTTCCAGATAAAGATACCCCCCACACACACACACACATTACAGTCCAGGTTGGAGCTAGAAGGTATTATGCTAAGCAAAATAAGTCAATCAGAGAATGAAATCATATGGCATTTGTCTCTCATAGGTGGAATTTAAGAAACAAATCAAATGAGCAAAGGAAAAAAAGGGGGGGGCGGCTAAACCAAGAAACAGACTCTTAACTATAGAGAACAAATTGATGGTTAGCAGAAGGGAGGTGTCTGAGGGAGTGGGTGAAATAGGTGATGGGGATTAAGGAGTACACTTGTGATGAGCACCAGGTGATATATGGAATTGTTGAATCACTGTATTGTACACCTGAGACTAATATTATACTGTATGTTAAACAACTGGAATTTAAATAAAAACTTTTTAAAAATTAGAGGCCAATATCCTGAATGGATATAAATGCAGATATCCTCAAGAAAGTATTAGCAAACCAAATTCAACAATGTTAAAAGGATCAGACACTGTGATCAAGTGGGATTTATTCCAGTGATGCAAGGATGGTTCATTATCCACAAATCAATCAACATGGTATACCACACTAACAAGATGAAAGATAAAAATCATATGATCATCTCAATAGATGCAGAAAAAGCATTAGACAAAGTTTATGATAAAAACCCTAATGATGTACTATATGTTGGCTAACTGAACATAAAAAATAATAAATAATAAAGAAGTAAATAAATAAACAAAACAAAAAAAAACCCTCAGCAAAGTGGGGATAGAGGGAACATACCTCAATATAATAAATGTCATATATAACAAACCCACAGTTAACATGATACTCAAAGGTGACTTATGGTGGTGATCACTTTGTAGTGTATACAAATATTATAATGTTATACACCTGAAATTTATATCATGTTATATACCAATTTTCCCTCAATAAAAAAATAAAAAATAAGAGAGTGAAACCTTTAAAAAAAAAAAAAAGCCAGCTGGTCTGCTTCTTTTACATACATCCTATGTTCCTTTCCATGTCCATGCCTTAATTCAGGCTCTTCCCCCAGACTAAAAGTTGGTTATGATTCAAAGCCTGTCCCACCTTTCAAGGCCCAGCTCATTCTCATGTTCTCAAAAAGACCTTCTTTCAGGGAAGAGAAGAGAAATAATATAATAGTTAAAAAACCTCTACTGCAGAGTTTATTCAAAATATTACAGCCCCATATTGTGGTGGCTATAATTCATCTCAGAGAGCCAAAAGTTAGCAAAAAGTAAACGAACCGTAATTGTGGACACATTCTACTGTGTCTAGTATATCAATGGTGATACCCTGATCTCACAGTTTTCCACAGACAAAATGGCATACCTTTTAAAACATGAGATAACCTTGAAATCCTCTTGAAATTTATAAATCTCTAAGAATACTAGGTTGCATATATTTAGTATTCTTACTAGATCTCAGAAATCATAAAATATCTGAGTTCAAAGGATTCCTACAGGTCATCAAGGTAACATTCACATGTAATGCAAGATCTCCTTGATAGACAGTCATCTTACCTCTATTTAAACACTTAGAGGGGTGGGAAACTCATTACGTCACAATATAGCCCACATATAACTGTAAATCATTAAATTTATTAACTCATTAAATATATAATTCTTGGGAACAAACTATGTGCTAAGTACAATTTTATTTTTATTTTATTTTATTTTATTATGTTATGTCACCATACATCATTAGTTTTTGATGTAGTGATCCACAATTCATTGTTTTCATATAACACCCAGTGCTCCATGCAGTATGTGCACTCCTTAATACCCATCAGTGGTCTAACCCATAGCACCACCCCCCTCCCCTCTGAAACCCTCAGTTTGTTTCTCAATGTCCATAGTCTATCACGGTTTGTCTCTCCCTCCGATTTCCCACCTTTTAGTTTTCCCTTCCTGCTCCTAATGTCCTCCGTGTTATTCCTTATGTTACACAAAGAAGTGAAACCATATGATAATTGGCTTTCTCTGCTTGACTTATTTCACTTAGCATAATCTCCTCCAGTCCCATCCATCTTGATGTAAAAGTTGGGTATTCATCCTTTCTGATGGCTGAGTAATATTCCATTGTATATATGAACCACACCTTCTTTATCCATTCATCTATTGAAGGGCATGTCGGCTCTTTCCACAGTTTGGCTATTGTGGATATCGCTGTTATGAACACTGGGGTGCATATGGCCCTTCTTTTCATTACATCTGTGTCTTTGGGGTAAATACCCAGGAGTGCAATTGCTCGGTCATAGGGTAGCTCTATTTTTAATTTTCTGAGGCATCGCCACACTGTTTTCCAAAGTGGCTGTACCAACTTGCATTCTCACCAACAGGAGGGTTCCCCTTTCTTCACAACCTCTCCAATATTTGTTGTTTCTTGCCTTGTCCATGTTTGGCATTCTAACTGGTCTAAGGTGGTATCTCAATGTGGTTTTGATTGGAATTTCCCTGATGGCTAATGATGATAAACAATTTTTTCATGTGTCTATTAGCCATTTGTATGTCTTCTTTTGAGAAGTGTTTGTTCATGTCTTCTGCCCATTTTTTGACTTGATTATTTGTCTTTTGGGTGTTGAGTTTGAAAAGTTCTTTATAGATCTTGGATACCAGCCCTTTATCTGTCATTTGCAAATATCTTCTCCCATTCTGTGGGTTGCCTCTTTGTTCTGGTGATTGTATCCTTTGCTGGGCAGAAAGTTTTATCCTGATGAAGTCCCAAAAGTTAATTTTTGCTTTTGTTTCACTAGACTTTGGAGATGTATCTTGAAATGAGTTGCTGTGGCCGATGTCGAAGAGGTTACTGCCTATGTTCTCCTCTAGGATTTTGATGAATTCCTGTCTCACATTGAGGTCTTTCATCCATTTTGAGTTTATCTTTATGTATGGTGTTAGAGAATAGTCAAGTTTCATTCTTCTGTATATAGCTGTCCACTTTTCCCAGCACCATTTATTGAAGAGACTGTCTTTTTTCCAATGCATATTTTTTCCTGCTTCATTGAAGATTATTTAACCATAGAGTTGAGGATCCATATCTGGGCTCTCTATTCTGTTCCATTGGTCTATATGTCTGTTTTTGTGCAGTACCATGCTGTCTTGGTGATCACTGCTTTGTAATATAGCTTGAAATCAGGCAACGTGATGTCTCCAGCTTTGTTTTTCTTTTTCAACATTTCCTTCGTGATCTGGAGTCTTTTCTGATTCCATACAAATTTTAGGATTGTTTGTTCCAGCACTTTGAAAAATGTCATTGGAACTTTGATCGGGATGGCATTGAAGGTATAGATTGCTCTGGGTAGTGTAGACATTTTAACAATGTTTATTCTTCTGATCCATGAGCATGGAATGTTTTTCCAATTTTTGTGTCTTCCTCAATTTCTTTCATGAGTGTTCTGTAGTTCCTAGAGTATAGATCCTTTACCTCTTTGGTTAGATTTATTCCGAGGTATCTTATGATTTTTGGTGCTATTGTAAATGCAATTGTTTCTCTAATTTCTCTTTCTACAGTTGCATTGTTAGTGTACAAGACAGCAATTGATTTCTGTGCATTGACTTTGTATCCTGCCACATTATGAATTGCTGTATGAGTTCCAGTAATTTGGGGGTGGAATCTTTGGGATTTTCCACATAAAGTCTCATGTCATCTGCAAAGAGAGACAGTTTGACTTCTTCTTTGCTAATTTGAATACATTTTATTTCTTTTTGTTGTCTGCTGTTGCTAGGACTTCTAGTACTATGTTGAACAAGAGTGGCGAGAGTGGGCATCCTTTTCATATTCCTGATCTTAAGGGAAAGGCTCTCAGCTTTTCCCCATTGAGGATGATATTCACTGTGGGTTTTTCATAGATGGATTTTATGAACTTGAGGAACGTTCCCTCTATCCCTATACTCTGAAGAGTTTTAATCAGGAAAGGATGCTGTATTTTGTTAAAGGCTTTTTCTGCATCAGTTGAGAGGACCATATGGTTCTTCTCTCTCCTCTTATTAATGTGTTCTATCACATTGATTGATCTGAGAATGTTGAACCACCATTGCATCCCAGGAATAAATCCCACTTGGTCGTGGTGGATGATCCTTTTTATTTTATTTCTTTTTTCACATAAATTATTTTTACATTTTTTTTTAAATTTTATTTTATGTTATATTAGTCTCCATACAATACATTGTTAGTTATTGATGTAGTGAGCACTGGGTGTTATAGGAAAACAATGGGTGATCTTTTTAATGTATTGTTGGATCCTATTAGCTAGGATTTTGTTGATGATTTTGGAATCTATATTCATCAGGGATATCAGTCTGAAATTCTCCTTTTTGATGGGGTCTTTGCCAGGTTTGGGGATTAAAGTAATGCTGGCCTCATAGAATGAGTCTGGAAGCTTCCCTTCTGTTTTGATTTTTTGAAACAGCTTCAGGAGAATAGGTATTATTTCTTCTTTGAATGGTTGGTAGAATTCCCCAGGAAATCCATCAGGCCCTGGACTCTTGTCTTTGGGGAGCTTTTTGATCACTGCTTCAATCTCCTTACTGGTTATTGGCCTATTCAGGTTTTCAATTTCTTCCTGTTTCAGTTGTGGCAGTTTATAGGTTTCCAGGAAGGCATCCATTTCTTCCAGTTGCTCAATTTATTGGCATACAGTTGTTGATAATAATTTCTAATAACTGTTTCTATTTCCTTGGTGTTAGTCATGATCTCTCCCCTTTCATTCATAATTTTATTAATTTGGGTCCTTTCCCTTTTCTTTTGGATAAGTCTGGCCAGTGGTTTATTGATCTTATTAATTCTTTCAAAGAACAAGCTTCTAGTTTCATTGATCTGCTCTACTGTGTTTCTGGTTTCTAATTCATTGATCTCTGCTCTAATCTTATTATTTCTCTTCTAATGCGTGGCTTAGGCATCGTTTGTTGCTTTTTCTCTAGTTCTTTAAGATGTAAAGTTAGTTGGTGAATTCGGGATTTCTCTATTTTTTTGAGTGAGGCTTGGATGGCTATATATTTCCCCCTTAGGACTGCCTTTGCAGTATCCCATAGGTTTTGGACCGATGTGTTTTCATTCTCATTGGTTTCCATGAATTGTTTAAGTTCTTCTTTGATTTCCTAGTTGAACCAAACATTCTTGAGCAGATTGGACTTTAGCTTACAAGTGTTTGAATTTCTGCCAAATTTTTTCTTGTGATTGAGTTCCAGTT
>NW_028014606.1:0-763 GCF_054177405.1 Leptonychotes weddellii
TAAGTATCTGAAGATGATAAAGCAAATAATATCAGAAGCCTCAAGGAAAAAAGATGTGTCATTTAACCACTGGAGATAGAAAGGGGTAAAAACTGCATAGACACAGACACTCATTGTCTAAGATCTTACATCCTTCACAGGCAGTTAAGTTTATAAATTATAGGAAAAATCAAGGGCTCCTGGGTGGCTTAGTGGGTTAAGTGTGCCTTTGGCCCAGGTCGTGATCCCAGGGTCCTGGGATTGGGCCCCCATCTTGGGCTCCCTGCTCAGCGGGGAGTCTGCTTCTCCCTCTCTCTCTCTGCCCCTCCCCCCACCTGTGCTTGCACACGCTCTCTCTCTCTCTTTCTCAAAGAAATTTAAAAAAAAAAAAAGAAAAAAATCAGAGGAGTGCCTGGGTGGCTCAGTCAGTTAAGTGACCAACTTGTGATTTTGGCTCAGGCCATGATTTCAGGGCTATAGAATGGAGTCCAGAGTCTGATTACAAGCTCAGCGGGGAGTCTGCTTGAGATTCTGTCCCTCTCCCTCTGTCCCTCAGGGGGGAGTCTGCTTGAGATTCTGTCCCTCTCCCTCTGTCCCTCCCCTCCCTGCTTGTGCTCTCTCTCTCTCAAATAAATAAATAAATCTTTAAAAAAAATAAGAAAAATCAGCAGAACCATGTCTTTGCTTTTAGAAGGTAAATGGCTAAATGATGATCTCAATTTATTTATTATTAATTCATCCATCTCTTCATTTACTCATTCACTCATTCATTTATTCATGACTC
>NW_028014607.1:0-763 GCF_054177405.1 Leptonychotes weddellii
GAGGATCTTTTTTTTTTTTTTTAAAGATTTTCTTCATTTATTTGAGAGAGAGAATGATACAGAGAGAGAGAGCACGAGATGGGGGAGGGTCAGAGGGAGAAGCAGGCTCCCCGCCGAGCAGGGAACCTGATGTGGGACTCGATCCTGGGACTCCAGGATCATGACCTGAGCCGAAGGCAGTCGCTTAACCAACTGAGCCACCCAGGCACCTGAGAGAGAGGATCTTAAGCAGGCTCCATGGCCAGCATGGAGGCCAACACGGCTCGATCTCACAACCCTGAGATCATGACCTGAGCTGAAATCAAGACACTTAACTGACTGAGCCACCCAGGCGTCCCTGTTTTGGTTTTTTTCTTTTTTATTTATTTTTATTTTATTTTATTTACTTGAGGAGAGAGAATGAGCAGCGGGGAGGGGTAGAGGGAGAGGGAGAAGCAGGCTCCCCGCCGAGCAGGGAGCCTGACACGGGACTAGATCCCAGGACCCTGGGATCATGACCTGAGCCGAAGGCAGCCACTCAACCAACTGAGCCATTCGGGCACCCTGTTTTGTTTTTTTTTAGAGAGAGGGTTTGGTAGCACTTTGTCATGAGAAAACACATCTGAGGTTGTTGGCTGCCTTTGGTTGTTTTCCATTGTCCTGAAAAAGCTATTTTTAATAATTTTGTTCAGTTTTTGCCTTCATACTACCAGCATCAGGAGTACTCAATGTTTTTAAGTGCATAAAAGAAACAATTTTTACAAAGAAACATTTATTTAAATTG
>NW_028014608.1:0-763 GCF_054177405.1 Leptonychotes weddellii
CAGGCAGGCCGAACCCGGAGAGGGCGGGCCTTGACCTCTGACCCCAGGCCCAGAGGGGCGAGGGCAAGGAGGCTGACCGGGGAGCACATCACAGGAGGTAGGACCCCCGGCAACAGGGAGGTGATGGGCCAGCCAGCAGGACGTCGGGCTTTGCTCTGGACCCCACTCTGGGGCAGAAGTGGACGGTCCCCGACCCAGCCTGTGTGCACCAGGGGGAAGCCTGGGAAAGAGGGGCTTGGGTGGCCCAAAGCTCTTCATGGGCCCACGGGTTGGGGCTCTGTGGAGCCAGGCTGTAGAGGGGACCCCTGAACGGGCAAGGCCCCACTAGGAAGGTTTTGGGGGCAGAGACGCCCTCTCCCTCAGGCCCTGCCGGCGAGTGGGCACCCAGGCAGCAGGGACTCCCCGCCCGGCACCCTTCCCATCGGGCCGTTTGAGCAGACGAGGAGGGTCCCGCCTTCCCCGGGGAAGTGGAAGGCAGTTGGAGGGGACATGAGGTGGGGGGAGGTCCTGCTTCCTCTTGGCTGGTGCTATTGGCAGACCTGGGCCCCCAAAAGGAAGCTGAAGCACCACGGGGCAGGCCTGGCCCACACCCCACACCACAGCCCTCCTGGCCCTGCTGGGCAGGTCTCATCCGAGAAGCCTCCCCGGAGGAGGGGACATCTGCCTGCCGAGCTGGCTTCCCCAATACCACAGAAAGGCTGGCTCCCCGAAAGGCACAGGCTGGGGGCACAAGCTGGCCCTGAGGTGTGGGGAGGGAGCGAGG
>NW_028014609.1:0-763 GCF_054177405.1 Leptonychotes weddellii
AGCTAAACCAGATAAATGTGCAGGAAGTGAGCCACTTGTGGCTGCCAGACTTGTCCTTTTGTGCATAGTCAGTAAGCCAATGATCCAAAAGTCAGGGCCTTTTGCACACACATAACAGGAACCAAGCCCGGAGAGGCTGTGCTCCAAGGTGCAGGTACCAGCCATCTCTGGTGGTCATGATAGTGATTGTTCATTGCATCTGTGTGGTTCTCCTCGGTTTTTGAAATATTTTGATGCACTTTATCTCAGATATTGCTCCAAATCATACTAGGACACTGCGAAACATATTTTTTTCTTTTGTTTTCCTAAAAGTTGGTGAGCCAAGGATGCCAGTAACCCAGCACTGGGAGCTGAATCTACCCTAATGAATATGAGGAAATAAGCAGAAGGCCTGGTTTTTAGATGAACCAGGAGGTGATCCTGAGGTCAGATCTAAGTAGGACAGACAGCACTGGCCTGGCAGGGGGCAAGGTGGAGACACTGCATAGGTAAGGGAACCGTGCATCTCTTGGTTACCAGAAGATGGGAAGGTCCAGTCTATGAGAGTCTAAGCCTAAGTACATACCATGACCTTCGATGTCTGGTATGAGATGTGCTATGTAGACGACGCTGGTAAATGCGTGAAGAATGAATGATTGAACTATTTTCTTCGTACCACTGTCATTTTAATCCTTCCTCTTCTGAGGGGATAAGTGGTTATTAAGCACTAATCAAGTTAAGAATTAGATGCTGCCAAGTAGATTATTTAATTCACAAAACATCA
>NW_028014610.1:0-763 GCF_054177405.1 Leptonychotes weddellii
GTGCATGTGTGCGCATGTGTGGCTGTGTGTGGGCATGTGAGTGTGCTGTGTGTGCACGTGTGACCGTGTGTGTGTGACCACGGAGGTGTGTGTGCATGTGTTGTGCTTGCATGCACGTGTGCAAATGCATTGTGCATTTGTGTGTGTACATACATGTGTGTGGCTGTGCATTGTGCAAGTGCACATGTGTGTGAATGTATGTGCAAGTGCGCATGTGTGCCTGTGTGTGTGCAAGCGCACGTGTTTGCCTGTGCATGCATGCATGTGTGTGCACATGCGTGTGCCTGCACATGGCTTTATCATCATCCTTGCCTGGAACTCCATGAGCCTCTTCGGACTCCGGCCTCCCATCTCTCTTCAGTCGAGGGAAGGCTTTGACGCTGTGAATGTAATACTTCTCTGTCTCTTAACATCCTGGAGCCTCTGTTAGTTTCCTGTGAATTCTTCCTGCTTCTTCCCGGTCGTGAGTTCTCTCTACTCTGACTCTGCCGCAGGTCTGCCTGTTTAGGTTCTGGGCCAGG
Source organism: Leptonychotes weddellii (assembly GCF_054177405.1). Lineage (NCBI taxonomy): Eukaryota > Metazoa > Chordata > Mammalia > Carnivora > Phocidae > Leptonychotes > Leptonychotes weddellii. The sequence goes on from NW_028014610.1 coordinate 522, forward strand.
TCAGCAATTACATCTTTCTTTCAGCTGCAGGAAGGCTTCTCTCGGGTCGCACTTTAAACTTAAGTGTGTTTTTGTTTTGTGCTTATAATGTTAGGGAGGAAAGTGTACTTTGAGAGGAAAAATACCCCCTTCACGGTGAAGGGGGCTGTGATGGTTACAACAACTGCCACTGTTTACGGCTCTCGGAGAGATGAACAGGGACCCGGGAAGATCCGGCCTCGGCACCTTCCTGTCTCCCGTCA
>NW_028014611.1:0-763 GCF_054177405.1 Leptonychotes weddellii
CTGTCCAGGCCATGAGGCGGTCAGCAGCCTCCCCCCAGATGCTGGGAGTGGAGCACCCCCGGCTCCCCAGCTGTAACAACAAGAAATGTCTCCAGACACCACCTGGGGGGGGGGGGCAACAAAATCATCCCAGTGACAACACTGGTCTAGGCCCACCGTTCCCCAGTTGGCTTCTTCCACCCAGTGACACACCGGATACCTTTCTACACCAGCACGCAGCTCCCACCTGAACTGTTTCCGTGCTGCATGCCACCCAACGCTGGACAGCACGTGTGTTCCATGCATTACCTTGGACAATGATGTTTCCATTCTTTAATTATTGCAATGAGTGTTGCAGGAAACCTCCTCACACAGGGCCGCTAACCAAGCCCCAGGCTGCAGCTACAGGGCCAGGGAGCCCACGCACAGATGGGGACGGCCACCTCAGTGCCACAGGCTTCTGTGAGGATGCACACCACGGACAAGAGACACGCCAGATGGTCTTCTGCAAATGAGCAGGCCTGGCGTAGAGGGTGGCTGCCGCGACCCTGACCTCTGCGCCCAGCCCCCTAGGCAGAGCACAGACAGAGGAGCACTGCCTGGGGGTCCTCACGCCCACGGCCGTGACATGTGGGGGGAGCCAGCGAAGGGTCCCCAACCACTTGGAGGGAGTGGGAGGTCCTTCTCATTTTACCAGAGCCTCTGGTCTGGAGGGGACAGTGGCCAGGCTGTGGCTCAGGCACGCAGATCACTCACACCAGCTGCTCCAGGTACACTGGGGAAG
>NW_028014612.1:0-763 GCF_054177405.1 Leptonychotes weddellii
CTCTGGTTTCGGGTTTGGGAGGCAAATGTTGAATCCCTGAGTTAAAAAAAAAACAAAATTCAATTGAGTAAATTTCAAAGATCTTGTTGGCTTTATTCAACGATTCATGGATCAGAATCCCATCTAGCAGAGAGAAAGGAGCTCCAAAGAGCTGTGCAAAATGAAAGAACTTTATAGGCAGAAGGCAGCAGGACAAGGAAGTTACTAGCAAAGAGTAGATTTTTTGTGGCAAGATCACCTTCCTTTTGGGGGAAGAGCAAGGGTCTGTCAGGCAGATTACCTCTCCAGTGCTAATCAGCTGGTTCCAGACTGACTGATTCCAGACTCCATTCCAGGGAGAGGTTGAGACATTATGTAAGCAGAAAGAGTGAGGGGTCCCTAGATGATGGGTAACGTCATCAAAAAGACAATACCTCCAACAGACGCATGAGCTGGACTGGGACACTTGAAGACTCCTTACCCCCTCCCCTGTCCTTGGAATGTGGGTCCCACTTGCCTTTCCCGCTCCTAGAGCCTGCTCCAAGGACATAACCTTGAGATGGTGATGTGATGTTGAAAACACCTGCACAGTATGCTTGACTGAGCCCAGTTAGGGCCTCTGTATAAATCCTAAGATTTGGAGGACGGGTGCAGGGATCCATTCATCTCGCAGCCTCGCAGGACAAGCTTCCTATGTAAGTTCCTTTTGCTATTATTATAATTGCCACCTGCCAACCTGGAGTGGCGGGCCTCTTCCTTTGGTCTCTCCCTGCCCGGTGAGTAC
>NW_028014613.1:0-763 GCF_054177405.1 Leptonychotes weddellii
ATAACACCCAGTGCTCCATGCAGAACGTGCCCTCCTCAATACCCACCACCAGGCCAACCCATCCTCCCACCCCCCTCCCCTCTAGAACCCCCAGCCTGTTTTTCAGAGTCCATCGTCTCTCATGGTTCGTCCACCCCTCCGATTTCCCCCGCTTCATTCTTCCCCTCCCGCTACCTTCTTCTTCTTCTTTTTTTTTTCTCTTAACATATATTGCATTATTTGTCCAACATGTTTTGTACTCCATGGTATAGTACACAAATCAGGACTGTCCTGTCCTCTTGTAGAAATTTTAGGGCAGTGGTTATTTACCTTTAGGGGATTTTGAATAATTTTAAAAATCCAAAGGAAGCTATGGTTGCTGGGCCCCTCCCCAGAAAAATTCACATAAGTATAGAAGGGATTTCAGTTATATGTGAGAGAGGCATTCCTAAGAACCTCTTATAACTTAAAATCCCTATTTTTCAGCAACAATTTCCCATAGAAACACCATAGACTCCAATGGGGAAGCACAGCACACTAGTCAAGACTCTCTCTTCCTATACCAACTCAAACTTACCCATCTTACAGGTGAGGAAAATGATAGAGACGTTAGGCAACTTGTCATCATCACTCATCTCTAGGAAGGGACAGGGCAGGCCTGGAAGCCAAGCTATCTACCTCCAATGACCTTGCACATATACATAACCACAATGACATGCTGTCTCCACTCCCCATCCCTGTTCTAATAATATATCCTTTTTATTGAAAGAAAGAAAGAAAGAAA
>NW_028014614.1:0-763 GCF_054177405.1 Leptonychotes weddellii
CTTGCTGCTTTGCACCCATATTTCCGGCTGTTCCATCGGAGAGGCTGATTCACCTGTTTCCAAAGAGAGCCTTCTTTTGCCTGCAGTGAATTGTGGGTTCCAATGGACTTTTCATTCCATGTGATTCCCTCTGGTTCAGATCATCAAAAGTTCCTCACCAGTTCCGCTCTGTTCACTACCCCTGTCTTGTCCTCAAATGCCACTGGAGAGTCTTTGCTGATTTTAATAGATCTCTGGCCATTCAGTGGGCTTTTGGAAACTCAGTGGGGCACGAAGGCTAAACCTATCAACTTTTCTCACTCCCTCAACTGTGCATATCACTGCGCATCTGTGTGAGTATGTGTGTATCTTTTTCAGATCTTTCCTCCTTGTTCTGATATTTATCAAAACCTCAAGAAAGGATGTGCCTTGTAAATTTTCCCACCTTACTTTCTGTCTTAGTTGCTCAGGAGTTTTTGCTTATAATCCAAAATTTTAGCCCTGGTAATAACAGAAACAGCTACTTACTGATGCTCCGTGGATATATCCCAGAGAGAGAGCCAAAAAAGTGCTTTTTGCACGTCGTCATAGTTAATTCTCACAATAAGGTCCCTCCTCCCGATGTCCAGTTTTGCATGGGAGGACACACACTCTGTCTAAGAAAAGCAAGGTCCTACAACTCACAGGAGTAGCAATCTACTTCCCGTGAAGATGGTGCTTCTGCCCTGGTGGACAGCCCCTTTGCAGTGTCACTGGTCATAAATGGACAACTTTCTCTAGTCCA
>NW_028014615.1:0-763 GCF_054177405.1 Leptonychotes weddellii
AGAAAGAGACAACTCATGCAATGCTCAGGATGAAACCGAAAATATATCAGCCTAGCAGTTTAGATGTGTGTGTGTGTGTGCGTGTGTGTGTGTTTTAGTAGAAGTAGGAGGCAGCAAAAGATTAAATAAAGAAGTACATTTATGTAGGTTTATTCTTGTAAATCATGTTACAGAGTTTGGGCCATATCCTAATAAACTGCTATTTTCCTTTAGGTATGTGTATCATATGGTATTTTGTCTTCACTTATTAAAGTTTCCAGATCATGAAAGACAGAGCAGTTTTGTCTTTTTTTTTTTTTTTTCCATTATTCTGGCCTCAGTTCGCTCCATCTCTAACTTTCTTATATGAAGTAAACACTGTGATGGTTGGAGTAAATGACTAAGAGAGCATTGCAGAACCTGCCTCTAATATCAAGGCTGTTGTGTACAGCCATGCAAGCTGAAATATTAAGAACTCCAGAGGATTTCAGTTACATAGAGCAATGTTTCTCAAACACCAGTATGCATAAGAATTACCCAGGGCTCTTTTTAAAGTGCAGGTTCCAATTAGGTAGGTCTGGGAAAGGCCTCAGATTCTGAATTTCTAACAGGATCTCAGGTGATGCTGATGCTGGTCGTCTGAAGAGCACACTTGCAATAGCACAAAAATAAATCATAACGTAAATCACAATTTATGTGCAATATAAATCATAATGAGTCCTCCGGACTTCGTTATTGACAACTACTAGAGCAGTTGGGGCACCATGAGTTTCAGAAATCTCAG
>NW_028014616.1:0-11511 GCF_054177405.1 Leptonychotes weddellii
TGGTTCCATACAAATTTTAGGATTATTTGTTCCATTTCTTTGAAAAAAGCGGATGGTATTTTGATAGGGATTGCATTAAATGTGTAGATTGCTCTAGGTAGCATTGGCATCTTCACAATATTTGTTCTTCCAATCCAAGAGCATGGAACGTTTTTCCATTTCTTTGTCTTCCTCAATTTCTTTCATGAGTATTTTATAGTTTCCTGAGTACAGATCCTTTGCCTCTTTGGTTAGATTTATTCCTAGATATCTTATGGTTTTGGGTACAATTGTAAATGGGATCGACTCCTTAATTTCTCTTTCTTTTGTCTTGTTGTTGGTGTATAGGAATGCCACTGATTTCTGTGCATTGATTTTATATCCTGCCACTTGACTGAATTCCTGTATGATCAACACTTCTTTCAACTGGTCCATATGGATCCCAAGTTATCAGCATTACACTGACATGTCCCCCCAGGGTCTGCCGTCTCTCCTACCAGATGCTCATCTCCTGGAACACGGGAGCTCTGGCTAATTTCACAGCGCAGCCTTCTCCACCTCTGAAGCTGCCACTTGGTGGATTCTTGCCAGAGGAAAGATTGTGCCTATTTTCTGGAATCAACAGTCATAAGATCATGAACATTGCATCCAAACGGACGTGGACTCAAATTGTTACCTCCATTATATAAGGTATTCTCAGGCTAGTTTCTTATCCACTTCCGTCCTCAGTTTCCCATCTGAAAAGTGGGGTGAACGTTCCCAGTGTCTACGGTTATTGAGATAATTAAGTGAGTGGAGTTGGCATGCTTAGCGACATCCCTAGCACTGATGAGCCATGCTGCCAGTTGTGGTTACTTCTCTATAAACACATTGGTTTGAAAGACTGACCCTACTTAATTGTTTAAAAATCATTTAAGGTTAGCAGCATAAAGCTCAAATTGCCACTAACTTTAACAAAATATTATTCCATCAACGAATTCTTTGCAGAGAGCCTCCCATGCACTTTCTATGTAGGATGGCAATGATGCAGTTCCTGCCTTCATAGGCTCACGGAGGGGATGGTGGGGTGAGTGGGCTTGGCAAGCTCCGTGCAAGCTCTAACAGAAAGAACTAGATGCCATGGGCATTCACCTGGACGTGGGATCCGAGAAGGTATCCCAGGTGAGCAGACGTGAGGGAAGACTGTATAAAGAAAGAGCAGGAGGGGCGCCTGGGTGGCTCAGTCGTTTGTGTCTGACTCTTGATTTCGGCTCAGGTCATGATCTTAGGGTCCTGGGATCGAGCCCCGCTTGCGGCTCCACTCTCAGTGCAGAATCTGCTGGAGATCCTCTCTCTCCCTCTCCCTTTGCCCCTTCCCTACTCACACTCTCCAAATAAATAAAATCTCAAAGAAAAAAAAGAGCTGGAGAGGTAGCTAGAGAGGTAGCTAGAGGTAGCTGGCTGCCTCCTTCTCTCCATTCTTGTCTCAGCTCCGCCCCTCAGACAGATCTTCTCTGGTTTCATTAAGAGGATCCTCTTGTGCTTCCTTCACATCTTAGTACCTTTTAAAATCTATTTCTGGGTTTTCTTGCTTATCTCTTTTATCTTTATATTAGAATTCAAGTTCCATGAGAGCAGGGGCTTAGTCGAATCCACCACTCAGTATTTGTCATTGTGGGTTCTCAATACATCTCAAATAATGAATGGATCGAATTGGAAATATGAAAACAAAGGCGTCTGGACCAAGTCTGAGGTATAGTACCTGCCTCACAAGGTGATAGGAAGGAAAAGATGAGATGATCTATGCAAAGTGCTCTGCAGAGACTGACAAGGTCAAGGGGCAAGCCATTCAGGCAGGAGGTGCCAAAGCAGCCCAAGACCAGATTGGGAGTATGGGGCCAGTTCCCTCAGGTTTGCACGTGCTTGAACGTAGCTGGCAAGTTGCACTTGGAGGCAGAGAGAACTCACTGGCGAAAATTTGAAAAACTCTGGCCACCTGCATCAGCTCTGGTCTGTTGAGGATTTGTGCACTTGTGCGGGGCATAGAGCTCAATCCCAGAAGTGAGGCTTATTTCTTGATCCAAATGTTGATGCCTTTAATGTGTCTCTCAAGAACCTGGAGACTAAAAGCGAAGTGAGAAAATGGAATAGAGAAGAGGGTGGAACATTTTGCCCAGTGCTTTCAGGCCGTTGATCCGTGCTGGCCCCAGGGAACGAATGAGTAAACGTCTCTTTCTCCATTCCTGCTGTATCTGAGTAAGTCCACATTCTGGGTTTGCAAAAAGCCTGCCATTTTCTTAGGAGAAACGCAGTTTCCCTGACTCCCAATAAATAGACGGTGAATAGATATTCAAGAATGATGACAGAAGAGATGCCAGTGGTGAGTCTGTCTGGGGAAACTGCAGTCTCAGGGAGGCTCCGGGTCCGGCTCAGGAGAGTCTGGATGACTGCAAGCTACTATTGTTACACTGATGGGGGGTGGCTATTTGGTTGGTGGACACCCCCTTCCACTGGAGTCATGCTCTTTTTAAATATATATTTATTTTGAGAGAGAGAGAGTGCGAGGGAGAGGGGTGGGGGTAGAGGGGCAGGGTAAGAGGGAGAGAGAATCTCAAGCAGACTCCCCGCTGACCACAGAGCCCAATGCGGGGCTCGATCCCACAACCCTGAGATCATAACCTGAGCCCAAATCAAGAGTCAAACGCTTAACTGATTGAGCCACCCAGGCGGCCCCATACTCTGTCTTTATTTTTTTTTTTTTAAAGATTTTATTTATTTATTTGAGACAGAGAGAATGAGAAAGACAGAGAGCACATGAGAGGGGGGAGGGTCAGAGGGAGAAGCAGGCTCCCCGCTGAGCAGGGAGCCCGATGCGGGACTCGATCGCGGGACTCCGGGATCATGACCTGAGCCGAAGGCAGTCGCTTAACCAACTGAGCCACCCAGGCGCCCCATACTCTGTCTTTAAAAGGAATGTCATATGTCCCAAGATGTCATTTTTTCAGCCCCTGGGATCTGATGGGGAGGAACACAACAGAAGCCCAGAGTCGATGGCTGGGGCTCAGTAAGCAAAGCACTGCATTTTCAAGATGGAAACGTGGCTGGTCTGAGTCAGAACTTTGCGTGACATGCAACGGAGAACCTTCTCCCAGCTTCAGGCTCTCTGCCTTTCTCCAGGGCATCTGCAGCGTAGGTCCCAATTGCCATGGAAAACTTGATTTCTAACCCAGAAAATCCCTGACTAATCATAAGGTCCAGGAATTAGAGATTCTGATTAATTGAATTTTCCAGTTAACTGAGTGCTAATCGGAAAATCTTTTGCATTTTAACCCCTCTGGCTGTTACCTTTGACTAAGTATGGTGGTTCCCTCTTGTTCTGAATCCTGGCTCTTATCACCACCGAGCTATGTAGCCTTGGGCAAGTTACCTAATGTCTTAGTGATCTGTTTCCACATAACAAATGACTTCAAATGTGGCAACTTAAAATAACACACAATATCTTGTGGTTTCCACGAGTCACTAGTCCAGGCACGGCTCAGTGGGGTCTTCTCTTCAGGGTCCCACACACCGCATTCAAGGTATCAATGAGCTCCTTGCTGGAGGGTGGAGGTGACTTACTTAAATTACCGTGTTTTGTATTCACAGTGATCCTCTGAAGCACATGCAATCATGATTCCCACTTCGCTGATGAGGAAACTGAGGCTTGACACGGTCCCATGATTGGTACAGGGACTTCCATCCAGCATTGTGCAAGCGGCCCCATCAAAGCCAGGCTGGTCTGGCTTCCAAGTCCAAGTGCATAACCAGTATAAGATGTTGCCTCCTGCTGGCCACGTCTTATTAAAAATTGGTTGAGCTTGATTGTGTCTTCTTTTAATTTGAGAGTCTATTTCTTGCCCACTGGATCTAGAGGTTCTTGGGAAAAGGAGCCATGTCTTGGTCATATGTGTCCCAGGTCTGCATCACAAGCCTGGGCATATAGCGTGATTACTCCATGTTTGCTAAATGGGTGGAGAGCGTGATATCCCCTGGTGTAGCCCTGTCATTCAGTGTTATCCCATGTTGGCTGTCTGATGCCCCATGCACATATTTGCAAATAGTGCATGTATGTATAATGTTAATGACTATTTTATTATTTGAATGTTTTCAGTGTCATTAATTTTTAAAATTAAACCCTCCTCAAATTGCCCAGTTTGAGGATGCCATCTATTTCCTGAAGAAGACATCGATCCGTCATGTAATTGAGCCCGTCTTCACTGGGAGCCTCCCCTGTGCCTGGCTTATAATGGGTAAGAATCAGACTGGCAAAAATAATGCGTTCTTCTTGCTAAGCTCACGCTGTGTTCTGTGCACGCATCTCGTGTGCATTATCTGATATAATGATTACAACCACCCTAGGTAGGGGCTTCTATTATTATCCCCAGATAAGAATACTTAGGCTCAAAGTGGTGGAGTGACCTAACCGAGGTGATTGTGCCTAAAGGCGAAGGGGGAAGGATTCAACCCCGGGTCCTCCTGACTCCACGGCCTCTCCACCACTGTGCTTGGTAGCCTCACAGTGCAGTACAAAAAAAAAAAAAATGTGTTGCAAACGCTGACTCATCTCATCTTCATCTCTGCAATATGTTCAGTGAGTTGCCCATTGTATAGATGAGAAGACTGAGTGTCGGGGAATGGCGCCCAATGCCCCCAGAGAACCACAGGTAGAAAATTGCAAGGTTGACTTACAAATCCAGTTCTATCCAACTCAAAAACTTGTTCTTTTTCCGCCGTGCTTCACTTCCAATCAGATCTACTCTCTCAGCCACACTGTGTCCCATGTGGACCCCAGTGGGAACTCTGGGCGGCTCTGACCACAGCCTGCTGGACAGAGGTGGGTCTCTCACACCCTCTGCTTTGTCTCTCAAGTAGCCTGGCCTCTTTCCAGGCCCCAGCAAGCTCTCTGCTCCCATGTCAACTGTTTTTCGGAGCCTCTTGTCACCCATGTTTTATAGTCTCCTCGGTGAAGAGCAAATCCGTATTGATTTCAGAACAACTCAGGCTGTAAATTACAGGTCATGATTGGCTTGGTCACTCCGAAATGAAAATCCGTCCATGGCACCAGGGGTCTAAATCTAATTATCGTCCCGGGAAGCCCGTTGGCAGGGTAGCCTGGTGCCTATGGAGAAAGGAACGCTTAAGATGGTCAAGAGCAACCTGCAAGAATACATACCGCATAATTTAGAGCTGGCCCCGGTCTTTGTCTGGCAGATTGAAGTTTCCTGGCTTGCTTTGGTCATCAAATTAAATATGAGAAGTGACCTTGAGCCATTTCTGTTATTAATAATAGTAGTAATAATGACAGTGATAAAATAACAGTAGCTAATAGTCACTGACAGTTTGCATGCACTCTCTCATCCTGAAGCCTCCAGAGCGGCCCTGTCGCTTACTGGTTGCGGGATTCCAGGCCAGTTACTTAGCTTCTCTGTGCCTCTGTTCCTCAGCTGTAAACTGAGGGATAGAAGCGATACATGGCTCATCATATTGAGGGAAAGGTTAAATAAGTAATTTATGCCAATTGCTAAGATCAGGAGCAAGGTGGAGTCTTACAGTCATTATTCATGAAGAAACAGAAGCTCAGAGATGTTAAGAGACTTTCCCGAGGTCACACAGCTAACAGGATTTTTGTCTGCAGCCCGGTGCATTGTTTTTAAAATGCTGTTTAATTGCCAGCATTGAAAAATGCAGCTGATTTCCTGTTTCTCTTGAACATTGGAGAAAAACTGGCAGCACTGAGGTCATGTTTCTTTCTACCACACTTCCCTACTAACTAAATCCATTCTACCAGGTCAGCTAAGCCCCAGAGTGCCAAAGCCCATCCACAGACTCTTGTGCAAAAACAAACCAGCAACACCCAAATTTGAGGATTTTGAGGTTGTCTGGAAACCCTGGGTCAAAGGCCTTGAGTGCTCTGGATCAAGTAATGCTGACCAGTAGCAGCTGCGCCCATCACGTGGGGTTTGTGCTCCTGGTTTGCCGCAGTCTCCACCAGTCCCTGCTGCACCACACCCCGCCCAACTCTCCCACAAGGCCTGTCTGGCCTCTGCAGACATCGGAGATTATTAGGTAGATTAGCACACTCAAATCCCACATCCAATCCTTGAGAGCTGTACTCTTGTCACCCCCAGTTTACAGATGCTGAAACAAGGTCAAGGAGACAGTGACTTGCCCAAGGTTACACAGTCAGCAAGTGCCAGAGCTGGGATTTGAACGCAAGCCCACTCACTCCCAGAGCCAGCCTTCTTTGTCCCTTGTGGAGCTTCCTTCCCAGGCTCACAGGCTAGATGGAAGCCTCGGAGCTCAGAGCGGAAAGGGAAATCGGCGTCAGTCTCTCACCCGGAGGCAGGAATGTGAAAAGACACGGTGCTCCTGTGGCTCCCGGGTCTCACAGACTCTCCTGCAACTCCTCGTCTGAGGACAAAGGGGCGAACGGCTCTGTCGGCGTGCAAGACCCTTCCCGGAGGGAGCACAGAGCTTACATTTGTCCCTGTTGTGTGACTGTCACATAAAGGGCTCCCACGTTCAGCTGACTGTCCTTTTTCCTTCTTCAGACCTCCCAGAAAAGCCAGAGGCAAGGAGAGCCTGTGGCTGCAGGTGACCTGACACCCAGCCCGGGCCCCACTTCCCTGTCAGCCTCCTCGAAGAGACAGCTTGCCCCCCTGTCGTCCCCCCCAACCCCCCCCCTCCCGGCAAAGAAAGCAGCCCCTGGGAACTTGGGGGGTGAGGGGTGGCCAGGGAGAGAGATTTCCTTTTCTCTCCTCTTCTAGAGCTGACAGCTCGGACAGTAGCTTCCAAGGAACAAACTTTATTCTCAGGGAGACAGACAGGCTGAGCTTTATATGATTCCATGAATATTTATGGCTTTTCTCCCTGCTGCGAGCTCAGCCTTGGCTGCAGTACAAGGTGCGCGCCCACGGCCGGCCCTCTGAACGTCATTATTGCTGCGCGGAGGCGGCTTGTCTGCAGGCGGGATGAAGAGCCACTGGGTGGCGCTGTTGCCTCGTGAATAACGACGAAGATCGCTCTCAGCCGCTGGAGCTCCTGGAGCCGGCTGAGCGGGGGCTTTCCGTGGGGTTAGATCGCTTAATCCTCCCAACCTCCCCTGGAAGGAGGCAGGGAGGCGCAGAGGCCAGCTTGCTTACCCAAGGTCACACAGCTAGGAGGTAATGGACACAAGACTCAAATCCGAAAACCAGCGGCAGAAATTACCAACTGTCACCCCCCCAAGCAAATGTGTTTTCTGTTTTGGTTATTAAGGACAAGAAAACCAATGAACAGACACACAGTCACTGTCTCTATCATTTCATAAAAAGGAAGACCATCTTAACACATAAAGAGTAGGAAGGACATAACTTGGGGAAAAAAATAAACCACAGCCCTTCCCAATGGACCATAGATGGAACACGGGGAGGTGGGGGAGATCGGTGAAAGGTTTTCAGTCCCTGGCACCGGAGGAGAGTCTTGACATCATATCTGCATTTTAAAGATTCGCCCCTGGGCTGTAGTGTGGGTAAGAGGCCAGACGGGGGCGCCTGGGTGGCTCAGTTGGTTAAGCGACTGCCTTCGGCTCAGGTCATGATCCTGGAGTCCTGGGCTCGAGTCCCGCATCGGGCTCCCTGGTCGGCGGGAAGTCTGCTTCTCCCTCTGACCCTCCCCCCTCTCATGTGCTCTCTCTCTCAAATAAATAAAATCTTAAAAAAAAAAAAAAAAAAGAGGCCAGACGGACTGCGGTGGTTGGGGGGAGACAGGTGAGGAGCCCACTGGATGGTGCCAACCAGACGGTAACCTTGACTAGGACCAACACTGGAACCAAAGGTCAAATTATTCAGGATCCTGGTAGATCCTGGTATGGGTAGGTAAGAGGTAGATCACCTGCAATGGAAAAGAGTCCGTTCTTAATGTGCGGGTATTGGGTGAGCTGGTGGGCAACTACCTTCCCATTTGCAAGGGTCTGACCAGCCTGTACTTTTTCAGCAGAAAGATCAACTTGCTGTCTAATTTGCCCAGGACGTTGGTCCCGAAAGTCCCAAGCAGGGAACACTCCTCCCCTCCTTCCTGCTCGGGGCAAACTGGGGCCAGGTTTGTTGGGTCGGTCAGGGTATGCGCGTCCCTGGCTCGGTGTGGCATTTCCTCAAATTGTGTAACACGAATGAGCCGAACCTGAGATTTTGCCTTTCCTGTGCCTTTAGCATTTCTTTTTTTTTTTTTTTAAGATTTTATTTATTTATTTGAGAGCGAGAATGAGAGAGAGAGAGCACATGAGAGGGGGGAGGGTCAGAGGGAGAAGCAGACTCCCCGCTGAGCAGGGAGCCCGATGCGGAACCCGATCCAGGGACTCCAGGATCATGACCTGAGCCGAAGGCAGCCGCTTAACCAACTGAGCCACCCAGGTGCCCCGACAGGAAAGGTCTTTTTTTTTTTTTTTTTAAAGGTTTTATTTATTTATTTGAGAGAGAGAGAGCTCATGAGAGGGGGGAGGATCAGAGGGAGAAGCAGACTCCCCGCCGACCAGGGAGCCCGATGCGGGACTCGAGCCCAGGACTCCAGGATCATGACCTGAGCCGAAGGCAGTCGCTTAACCAACTGAGCCACCCAGGCGCCCGCCTGTAGCATTTCTTAAAACTACATGCTCTGTGTAATGACTGGGATAAGTAGTCTTACAAGCAAGGTGCTTAGTGTGAGAGGCTTTCCTGCAATAGGCAATAGGCGTTTCTGTAAAGTGGGTGTAGACTGTCTGGATTAGCCAAATGTTTTGATTAATAATTATATCATGTTTGTAAAGGAATCCTATGTGTTAAAGTATTATCCTACAATAAAAATGCACTTTTTTTTTTTAAGTACTCAGCAAAGCCTTGCGTTTACATGCTTGAGCTGGAACGCCAGGCTGCATGGGGTTCAAAATCTACCTCTGTCGTTTATAAGTCTCTTGACCTTGGGCTTGTCACTTAGCATTTCTGTGTCTTGTTTTTCTCGTATGTAAAACAGCAATTATATCTACCTCTTAGGGTTAACGCTGAGAGGAGGCATGTAAAGCACTGGGCACCATGCCAGGCATACACTAAGCACTCAATAAATGTTACTGTTAGGTATGAGTCAAGGAACTTTGAAGAGAGAATTGTGTGGAATTGATTGTACCCAAGCTGCCCTGTCCATCAGCTATCAGCCATATGAGGTTAGTGAGCATTTAAAGTCTAAAGTGTTGTTGTTTTTTTTTTTTTTTTAAAGATTTTATTTATTTATTTGAGAGAGAGAGAATGAGAGACAGAGAGCATGAGAGGGAGGAGGGTCAGAGGGAGAAGCAGACCCCCTGCCGAGCAGGGAGCCCGATGTGGGACTCGATCCCAGGACTCCAGGATCATGACCTGAGCCGAAGGCAGTCGCTTAACCAACTGAGCCACCCAGGCGCCCCTTGTTTTTTTTTTTTTTATAGGAGGTTTAGAAAACTGCCTTTTTCTATTAGTAGAACCTGTGGCTCCTCTGGGAGGGACCCTGGATACACTGAATTAGAGCCAGACCCTGCATCCAGGTTAAGACAGGTTATGCCGCCTTCTGATGCCTCAGGCATCAAATCAAATTCCTATTTATTTAGCCCAGCTCTGGGGAGGGGGTGAATTGAGATGTGCTATAAGGTAAAATATTCCTTGGAGATTTCTTAAGAAGAAAGAATGTAAAATCTCTCCTTGCTAACTTGTATGTTAATTGCATATTGAAACAATAACATTCTGAATACATCAGACAAGGTAAAATCTCTTTATTAACATTAATTTTCCTGTTTTTTTTTTAATATGGCTACCAAATTTTTTAGAGTTATGTATGTGCTTTCCATTTGTGGGTTGCATTCTTTGTCTGTTGAACAGTGTTCAGCTAGAGGTTTGGGGGCCAAAGGACAGGATAATAAAGGAAGAAGGAGAGATGCACCATCGCCCCTGAAATGCTCTTCTGAGACCACACAGCCTCTGGTACTCACATTCCACTCAGTCACATCTTACCTTTCTGAATGAGAAGATGCCTTCCATCAGATATTGTACCACTCCAGGTCCAAGTTTTGATTGCTAGAATGCTAAAAGCAAAGAGAAATCAGGAGATAACGACATCACGGAGAATAGAATTTTCTCTCCTGGTTGTTGGAAATAATGCTGTTCTTCTGCCCAAGACACATGTCTGTGTCCTTTCCCACAGACGATCCATTATGCTCTGAACCCAGGGAGAAAGGACGTGGGCACCGCCTAGAGGTTGGAGATGCCTCCCAGCCCTGGCCTCGGACCACAGTGCGGGCTGGGCACTCTGGTTCCGAGTCCCAGAGCTCCGCACTTCAGTCCATCATCTGCTACATACTGGCTCTGAGTGTAGACAAGACACTTAAACACTCTGAGCCTTAGTCTCCTTGTTTGCAAAATAGGACAATTATAGCAACTCAAGGTCTTGTGATTGGGACTGAATGAGACAATGTGTGTAACTAGCCTCGCACATAACCCGGCGAACAGTAGATACTCGGGTGTCTGACTTCCTCCGCTCTATGTTTGTGAGATTCATCCACATTGTTGCAGGTACTGGTCATTTGTTCATTTTTAATGCTGTGTGGTATCCCCCCCGTAAGCCTCTACCATACCTTATTCCATGGAATTGGTGGGCAGTTCCCAGTTCCTGCAAATCCTCAGCAGCCCCGAATATTGACAACTTTCACTTAGACATTCTGGTGTGTGTGTATCACATGGGGTGTCAAAATGCATTTCACTGAAAACTGATAAGATTGAGCATATTTTCGTTTGAGTTTTAGCAATGGACATTCTCTTTGGTGAAGTGCATATTCTCATCTTTTTTCTGTTTTCTCTCTCTCTGTCAACACAAGTCCTTTATTGGATATGTGTATGCAGAAAGCATTTCCACTCTGTGGCTTATCATTTTATGGTATCTATTGATGAGCAGAAGCTCTTCCTTTTAAAATAGCTATTTCTTCCCTCATGATTAGCACTGTTGTACGCCAGTTACATAATCTGTGCCAACCCCCAAAGTCATGAAAGCACTCTCTTTTGTTTTATTCTAAAAGTTTATTGGTCTACCTTATATGATTAGCTCCACAATCAAGCTGAAACTGATTTTTGGATAGGATTTTGAGGTTGGCTTAAAGATTTCCATCCAGAAAACTGACCCAGGATCATTTGCTGGAAAGCATGGACAAATTTGCTTTTTTTTTTAATATATCTAAGAGTTTAGCTGCCATCATCTTTTTTTTAAATTTTATTTTATTATGTTATGTTAACCACCATACATTACATCATTAGTTTTTGATGTAGTGTTCCATGATTCATTGTTTGGTCATAACACCCAGTGCTCCATGCAGAACGTGCCCTCCTTAATACCCATCACCAGGCTAACCCATCCCCCCACCCCCCTCCCCTCTAGAACCCTCAGTTTGTTTCTCAGAGTCCATAGTATCTCATGGTTAGTCTACCCCTCCGATTCCCCCCCCTTCATTTTTCCCTTCCTACCATCTTTTTTTTTTTTAACATATAA
>NW_028014617.1:0-763 GCF_054177405.1 Leptonychotes weddellii
GGCGCCTGGGTGGCTCAGTTGGTTAAGCGACTGCCTTCGGCACAGGTCATGATCCTGGAGTCCCTGGATTGAGTCCCGCATCGGGCTCCCTGCTCGGCGGGGAGCCTGCTTCTCCCTCTGACCCTCCCCCCTCTATGTGCTCTCTGTCTCTCTCATTCTCTCTATCTCAGATATATAAATAAAATCTTTTAAAAAAAAAAATTGGTTAAAGATTTCAGTGATCAGAAAAAGATGAAACTGTATGGATTTTCCAGAAGCAGGTATAAATTTCTAGCACGAACCCTGGCTTAGTCAACATTTTCATCTTATTGCCAAAATGTGCCCTATGTGCATTTTTTTAGCTGGAGATGTAGCACATATACTGTAAGTATAAAGGTCAGTTCTGAAGCCTGAAAGGCCCAGATTAAATTTCACAGATTACAATACTGAGTTTCTTCTATAAATTGGGAATAAAAATAGTGCCTACCACATAAAGCTGTGGTGGGGACTCAAAGAAATGGTCATGCGAAGTATTAATACTTAACACGTCCCCAGAACAAGTACTGACTAAATGGAGAGTTTGACTGGTGGGTGTTAGCCACGAAAGGAAACATTATACACCAAGCCAAGGGTGAAAGGAAACGTCAAGAGAAGAAATGTAGACTGGAAAGAAGGAGAAAGCAGGTAGCAGCAGTGGCAGAAGGATCTCCTGGAAGAAGAGAAAGATGAGCAACAGCCTGACATGTCCAAACACAGACCCGTGTCATTGTGACTCTGAAATGGT
>NW_028014618.1:0-763 GCF_054177405.1 Leptonychotes weddellii
TTTTTTTTTTATAAAGAAAACAAATGAGTGTCTTCCTGGGGCTGGAGAAATTGACCACAGAGGCACATGAGGGAACTTTTGGGGGGTGATGAAGATATTTTCTATCTTGTAAGGGGATCCTGATATTTGCGACAACATGGATAAACCTGGAGAACGTTAGGCTAAATGAAACAGCCAGACACAGAAGTAGAAATAACTGCATGATCTCACTTACTGGTGCAATCCAAAAAAGTGAAGTACATAGAAGCAGAGATAAAAATAGTAGTCAATAGACGGGGGGAGATGGGGAAAACAGGGAGATGTTGGTCCAAGGATACAAAGTTACAGTTATGTAGGATGAATAAGTCTAGAGATCCAATGTACAGCATAATGACTGTAATTAACAATACGGTATAGAATATGGGAAATTTGCTAAAAGTGTATATTTCAGGTGCTTTTATCACACAAAAAGGTAACGATGTGAGAAGATATGTTAATTAGCTTGAAGATATGTTAATTAGCTGTAGTAATCAGTTCACTATGTATATGTATATTAGATCACATTGTACACCTAAATATATACAATTTTTATTAAAAAATAAAAAGTAAATAGGTCGGGGGGGGCGGAGCAAGATGGCGGAGGAGTAGGAGACCTGGATTTCGTCTCCTCTCAGGAATTCAGCTGGAGAGGGATCAAACCATTCTGAACACCTACAAACTCAACAGGAGATTGAAGAAAAGAAGAGCAACAACTCTCTCTTCAGAAAAGCGACCACTTTCTGGA
>NW_028014619.1:0-763 GCF_054177405.1 Leptonychotes weddellii
AGAGGGAGAAGCAGGCTTCCCACAGAGCAGGGAGCCGGATGTGGGGCTCCATCCCAGGGCCCTGAGACCATGACCTGAGCCGAAGGCAGACGCTTAACGACTGAGCCACCCAGGCGCCCCTTCCAAGCTCTTTTTAAATTTTAATAATCTATATGTAGTTGTTTTGGATTTTCTTTCCTCCTGAATATCTATCTCTCTCTCTCTCATCTATCTATCTATCATTTAAATTTTTTTCTCCTTAGCTGGCTAGGATCTCCAGGACAATGATAAGTAAAAGAAGTTTCTTATTCTTTTTTAAAAATTATATTATTTTTATTTATTTATTTATTTATTTAAAAGTAATCTCTGGGGTGCCTGGCTGGCTCAGTTGGTAGAGTGTGTGACTCTTCATCTCGGGTTTGTGAGTTTGAGCCCCATGTTGGGTGTAGAGATTACTTAAAATTAAAATCTTAAAAAAAAATTAAAAGTAATCTCCACATCCAACATGGGGCTCGACTCACAATTCCAAGATGAAGAGTCACATGCTCTACCAACTAAGCCAGCCAGGCATCCAAGAAGTCTCTCATTCTTGACCTCAAAGGGAAACTTTTCATCTTTTTGTTTGTTTGTTTTTGTTTTTTTATTTTATTATGTTATGTTAATCACCATACATCATTAGTTTTTGATGTAGTGTTCCATGATTCATTGTTTGCATATAACACCCAGTGCTCCATTCAGTACGTGCCCTCTTTAATATCCATCACCAGGCTAACCCATCCCCCCA
>NW_028014620.1:0-763 GCF_054177405.1 Leptonychotes weddellii
GATAATGGTATTAGAAACTATTATCTGAGTCTAAGTAGATACTGTTGCTACTAGGTTGACATCCTAACTTTTAAAAAAACAGTAATTTTACAAGAAAAGTTATGTAAGTGATACTTTGTCATTGACAGGGAAGTTGTCTTCAATTTTAAAAATATCAAAATGGTTTGTCATGAAACTTACAAAGAACCCTATTTAGAAGGCAATAAAAGCCCTAGGCAGGAATAACATTTACTTTAAAACACTTGAATTTGGGTATTTCTTTTTAACATTTTACTTATATTCATAAAGATAAGTTCACAAGTAAGTGCACAACTTGATGAATTGTCACAGACTGAACACACTCATATAACTACCAGCCAAATGAAGAGATAGATGCCTCCCAGTAATCGTCTGGGGCTAAGGACACCTTTCTTTCTTCCCATGTATGCCACCACATTTGTCCTACAGTCTTGGTGCCTCAGCCACTCCTGCGCCTCACACTACATTCCCATTTCCTGCGAAGGGGAGCTGTGGCAGCTATCAGGTACAGACCTGCAGGTCATTCTGAGATGATAGGCAAGATGAATTCACTTTCTGAGCAGCTGACCAAATGAAATTCTGTTGTTTTTTATTCACTCAAAGTGGTATATCCAATAGGAAGGTCCTCCCGGCTGACACTGTTTATTTGGACTTTCTGAATTCCTAAGCCACAGTTATAGGACCTTTAGCAGAGATCACAGATCACAGACTTGCTGCCCTGTTTCGTAACATCCCTTCTCTGCCT
>NW_028014621.1:0-763 GCF_054177405.1 Leptonychotes weddellii
AGAGCTGTGCAGGGCACACAGGCAGAAGGGAGCTGGGGCCCAGAGCCCGAGAGCTCCATGAGGACGTCCCACTTCAAACCGATCTACTTTTCAGGAACGCAGAAGTATCCACAGATGCAAGGAAACTATATGGTGCAGACGGCACACGAAAGATCCAAACTAGATTAGGAGCGTGTTTGCCCAGGGATGGATGGGAGGAAGCACAGGCAGGTGCACGTGGGTTACTATCAATGTGAGATTTCTGTGTGGAAGTTTGTGAGGTTTGATTTTTAGATAAATGACTAAATGGACTGAGAAAAGGGTGTTGTACAATTGTGGGCCAGAGTCACCATATACACAAAACTTCTGAGCGAGCACGAGAACCGGAGGACGGGGCAGAGCCCTGAAGAGAGCAGAGGCAAGGTTGGAAGGGATGGCTGCAGAGTTCCCAGAGCCGACCCAAACCATCGGTCTGCAGACCCCGGACACACATGTGGTCCCAGAGCAACAGCAAAGGGAGCTGCCAAGAACTCAGGGCTTCACGTCGCTGGAAGACAGTGGCTGTCTATCGAGAACTGTGTGCGTGGAGACACCCTCTTCCATGAATAAGGGCAAAATAAAGACATCTCCGGACATACAGGAGTGGGGACGTTTATCAAGAGATCTCCTTAAAGGAAAGTCTGAAGGATCTTTTTTTTTTTTTATAAAGCAAGAAAATGATGCTCAAAGGAAAGATGTAGATGCCAAAAAGTAAGATGCAAAAATAAACACTCAATGTGCACAT
>NW_028014622.1:0-763 GCF_054177405.1 Leptonychotes weddellii
AATGCTGGTGAAGTGCATTGATATATTAGGGCTAGAGGTGGGGGAAGGGTTTGCCAAACAAATGAAAAGTACAAACAAGGGAAATATATAGTCTTCATAAGGCTGAAGGCCTCATGAAGTACAAAACTAAAGTGTAAAACCACTCAGTATTTAAATGCTTCTGTGAAACAATGAATGTTCTAATTGCTAATGTTTTTTTATCTGTTATTAAAACTCTTAAAACTTCTCTAAGACATTGCACTGTTTCCCTTCCTCGGGGCCCTGTCATCCTTGTTGCCATGTGAACTTGAAATTAGGTTGAATTTTGTGAAAATGTTTCTCTACTTCAGACTTTTCCAAAACTTTCCACCCAATTAGGGAAAATTAATGAGGTTTATTGCACTTTGTGTTGATGTTTAGTCACCAGCAGACAGGCAGGCTTTGTGCCTCCCGAGGAAGTAGGTTTGAAAGGAGAGGGTTGTTTTCTTAACTTTCCTGAAGTTTAGGAAAACACTTTTACGAAAAGATCATTTCTTATTATTCTAAGCGTCCACTGCTTTCTGTTTACCAGTGTGCTTTCTTCATGCTTTCCTGATGGGTTTTGGGTGTTCTACTTCATCCTTTATTCTCTTATGGTATTTAGACAATCATTACAGATTATGGAGAATAATGTGAAGTGGGACTTGAGATTTCACTACAGCGTCTTTATTTGGGAGACGGAGAATGGAGATCCACAGAGGTAAAGAGGTTCAGCCAAGGTCTTCCTGCTTATTTCAGTCAGATC
>NW_028014623.1:0-763 GCF_054177405.1 Leptonychotes weddellii
GTTTTTCACAGGATCAGAACAACCCTGTAAAGTCAGTGATTCAGGCTCCAGAAATGCACTAATTTCCTGATGGTCACACAGAGAGAAGGTGGTGGAGCCAGGACTTGAAACCAACTACTCTCTTGCTCGTAAGCTCTTGCTGTCTCTACTAGGGGTATTTCCTTCCAAATACTTTAGTTGCAAAGTTTTTATTCTACACGTCCCATTTATGCCTCCTTTCAGGTCCGCATATTTCTGCTTGATGGAGAGTGAAGTTGTGTTAAGTCTGGATTCTCTCAATCCTTCCAAAAGTATTCTTTCACTTCCTGTCATGTGTTTGGCGCCATAAATTGTACTCAGGGGCATAAAAGAGGTAAAAGACAAGGTCTCTACTCACAAGATGTTTATAGACAAGCTGTAAAGAGAAGACAGATTTTGTATTTAAATTATTTAAATCCAATGATTTTTATTTGTGGGGGGGGGTCTTACTTGTTTCATGTAACCACTAAAAGAAAATTGCTTCTTTTTTCAATTTTTTTTTTTGAAGAATAGCCCCATCTGAGAACTGGAAACAGACAAAATATAGGATTTCCTGTTCAATTTTATAGATTTTTACTTCCAGCTTGACTATTCAGTTAGCACATGAAAAGATGACTCCCATGTGCTCTGGTAAGCGCTGTGAATTGTGCAAGACTGTTGAATCTCAGATCTGTACCTCTGAAACAAATAATGCAATATATGTTAAGAAAAAAAAAAAGAAGAAGAAGAAGGTAGCGGGAGGGGA
>NW_028014624.1:0-763 GCF_054177405.1 Leptonychotes weddellii
CCCCAGCATCTAGACAGTGTTCATTGAACGGCAGGGATTGCACCCCTACCTCACACCGTATCTTATGCCAGGACCGGGTGACTGACAGCCCCTCATGTGTGCCCTCCCCTCTGACCTTTGTACAGGCTGTGCCCTCTGCCTGGGACACTGTACTCACCTTGTAGTCCCATTAACTCCTGCATGCCCTTCAAGTCAGTCTGGCCACCTTCCCCGACCAGATCCTTTCCCTGGCCGCTGCCCCATCCTCTGTCCCCTACCCCCAATACTTCCCCTGTCACAATACTGTTCTGCTTTCTTGCAGCGAGTGTGTGTATTTGCCTATCTTCTCCCTGGACTGCCAGCTTGGGAGCATGGGACTGTGTGTGCCCTGCTCACTGCACTATCCTTAGCCCTTAGGACAGCACATCATAGGTGCTCAAATACTCAGAAGATGAACCAGTGGATGCGGATCACAGCCAATGTGTGACCTCTTAGTCCATTCCAGGGAGACCCAGAGATGCAGTGGGGGATGTAGGCTCCTTTTCTGGATGAAGTTTCCCACTGATCCTCTCTCCTATAGCCATTGTGGGCAAGAGAATGGCCCATGTCTACTATTTTTTCTGTCTCCCTGCACTCCCCTCTCTTCCTCAAATGGGGTTATCTTCTTTCTCAGTGATAAAAATAACATACACTCATTGTAAGACTTCTGAGTTACTCTTGTCTTTCAGTGTTCACACACCTATTCTATGTAAGAGCTATTAAATGAACACCTACTATGTGCCAG
>NW_028014625.1:0-763 GCF_054177405.1 Leptonychotes weddellii
CTCTGGTTTCGGGTTTGGGAGGCAAATGTTGAATCCCTGAGTTAAAAAAAAAACAAAATTCAATTGAGTAAATTTCAAAGATCTTGTTGGCTTTATTCAACGATTCATGGATCAGAATCCCATCTAGCAGAGAGAAAGGAGCTCCAAAGAGCTGTGCAAAATGAAAGAACTTTATAGGCAGAAGGCAGCAGGACAAGGACGTTACTAGCAAAGAGTAGATTTTTTGTGGCAAGATCACCTTCCTTTTGGGGGAAGAGCAAGGGTCTGTCAGGCAGATTACCTCTCCAGTGCTAATCAGCTGGTTCCAGACTGACTGATTCCAGACTCCATTCCAGGGAGAGGTTGAGACATTATGTAAGCAGAAAGAGTGAGGGGTCCCTAGATGATGGGTAACGTCATCAAAAAGACAATACCTCCAACAGACGCATGAGCTGGACTGGGACACTTGAAGACTCCTTACCCCCTCCCCTGTCCTTGGAATGTGGGTCCCACTTGCCTTTCCCGCTCCTAGAGCCTGCTCCAAGGACATAACCTTGAGATGGTGATGTGATGTTGAAAACACCTGCACAGTATGCTTGACTGAGCCCAGTTAGGGCCTCTGTATAAATCCTAAGATTTGGAGGACAGGTGCAGGGATCCATTCATCTCGCAGCCTCGCAGGACAAGCTTCCTATGTAAGTTCCTTTTGCTATTATTATAATTGCCACCTGCCAACCTGGAGTGGCGGGCCTCTTCCTTTGGTCTCTCCCTGCCCGGTGAGTAC
>NW_028014626.1:0-763 GCF_054177405.1 Leptonychotes weddellii
GTGCATGTGTGCGCATGTGTGGCTGTGTGTGGGCATGTGAGTGTGCTGTGTGTGCACGTGTGACCGTGTGTGTGTGACCACGGAGGTGTGTGTGCATGTGTTGTGCTTGCATGCACGTGTGCAAATGCATTGTGCATTTGTGTGTGTACATACATGTGTGTGGCTGTGCATTGTGCAAGTGCACATGTGTGTGAATGTGTGCGCAAGTGCGCATGTGTGCCTGTGTGTGTGCAAGCGCACGTGTTTGCCTGTGCATGCATGCATGTGTGTGCACATGCGTGTGCCTGCACATGGCTTTATCATCATCCTTGCCTGGAACTCCATGAGCCTCTTCGGACTCCGGCCTCCCATCTCTCTTCAGTCGAGGGAAGGCTTTGACGCTGTGAATGTAATACTTCTCTGTCTCTTAACATCCTGGAGCCTCTGTTAGTTTCCTGTGAATTCTTCCTGCTTCTTCCCGGTCGTGAGTTCTCTCTACTCTGACTCTGCTGCAGGTCTGCCTGTTTAGGTTCTGGGCCAGGTCAGCAATTACATCTTTCTTTCAGCTGCAGGAAGGCTTCTCTTGGGTCGCACTTTAAACTTAAGTGTGTTTTTGTTTTGTGCTTATAATGTTAGGGAGGAAAGTGTACTTTGAGAGGAAAAATACCCCCTTCACGGTGAAGGGGGCTGTGATGGTTACAACAACTGCCACTGTTTACGGCTCTCGGAGAGATGAACAGGGACCCGGGAAGATCCGGCCTCGGCACCTTCCTGTCTCCCGTCA
>NW_028014627.1:0-8050 GCF_054177405.1 Leptonychotes weddellii
TGAATGTTTCATGTTAATGAACAGAAGTCTTTAGTTTTGATGAAGTCTAGTTTATCTGTTGTTTTCTTTTTTGTCTCATGGACTTTTGATATGAGAAGCTAATGTCTAACCCAAGGTCACAAAGATGTACTCCTGTGTTTGCTCCTAGGAGTTTTATAGTTTTAGTTCTTACATGTAGTTCTATGATCCACTTTGAGTTAATTTGAGTGTACTTTTTAAAAAAGATTTTATTTATTTATTTGAGAGAGAGACAGATCATGAGCAGGAGAGGAAGGGGGAGGGACAGAGGGAGAGAGAGAAGCAGACTACCCACTGAGCAGGAAGTCTGATGCAGGGCTGGATCTCATGGACCCCAGAATCATGACCTGAGCTGAAGGCAGATGTTTAACCGACTGAGCCACCCAGGTGCCCCAAGTGTACTTTTTAAAAGAGAGACATTTTGGCCCATAATAGGACTCATTTTTAAAATTAATTAATTAACATCTATAATAAAAAATTTAATTATTTAAATAAAAACTTTAGAAAGCGAAATTCATGCCATCACAAAGGTGAGGAAAATATCCTACCAACAAACTTACATTAAAGACAGGGAAGAACCACCAAGACAGAAGAAAGAGAAATTAAGGAGTCGATCCCATTTACAATTGCACCCAAAACCATAAGATACCTAGGAATAAATCTAACCAAAGAGACAAAGGATCTTTACTCAGAAAACTATAAAATACTCATGAAAGAAATTGAGGAAGACACAAAGAAATGGAAAAACGTTCCATGCTCATGGATTGGAAGAACAAATATTGTGAAGATGTCAATGCTACCTAGAGCAATCTACACATTTAATGCAACCCTTATCAAAATACCATCCACCTTTTTCAAAGAAATGGAACAAATAATCCTAAAATTTGTATGGAACCAGAAAAGACCCCAAATAGTCAGGGGAATGTTGAAAAAGAAAAGCAATCACAATTCCAGACTTCAAGCTCTATTACAAAGCTGTCATCATCAAGACAGTATGATACTGGCACAAAAACAGACACATTGATCAATGGAACAGAATAGAGAGCCCAGAAATGGACCCTCAACTCTATGGTCAACTAATCTTCGACAAAGCAGGAAAGAATGTCCAATGGAAAAAAGACAGTCTCTTCAACAAATGGTGTTGGGAAAAATTGGACAGCCACATGCAGAAGAATCCTACTACTTGATTTCAAGAGTTATTATAAATATATGGTAATCAAGACAGTGTTGGCATCAAGATTGACAAACAGATCAGTGGAACAGGATCGAGAGTCCAAAAGTATATCCACAAATATAGGGTCAGTTGGTTTTTTTAAAAGGCCTCTGCCCTCGTGGAGCTAATTTTCAGTGGGTGGATATCTGGACAATATTCAGATACAAGAAATAAATCATTTATGTGATATTAAGTGGGGATGTAGGTTCAGCTTAGTCACTTCCTGCCTAGCCTTCATGTTCTTTTATTATCACAAAGAGGTAGAGTAGTTGATTCTGTTCCAATTTGTCAGATCATATTTTATGGCAGTTAGTTGCTTTCCAGTTATGATTTCAAAAGTCTCTTGTTTTCATTTTATTTAGGAAGGGCACTTGATATACTGAGCACTAGGTGTTATGTGCAACCAATGAATCACTAAACTCTACCTCTGTAATTAATAATACACTATGTTAATTATTAAATTAAAAAAATAAAACTGCCACTAATCAATTTTGTTTTAATTTAATTTAATTTTATTATGTTATGTTAGTCACCATACAATACATCATTCATTTTTGATGGAGGGATGATGATGGCAGTCACTGAAACATTAGAGCTAAGATTTAAAGGATAAACATGAGTTAGCGAACAAAGGATTCATGGAGGTTCAGGAGGTGGGGAAAGGGTAAAACAATCCTGGAAGAGAGTGTACCTCCTCTGAGAAGATGTCTTCTCATATCCCTCCACAGGCTGTGGAGCTTCAAATCTTAGCTTAGTGTTGTTTCAGTGACCGCCATCATCGTCCCTCTATCCATTTCTGCAGCAGCCGGTGCACAGTGGGTGCTTTGAAGACCCTGGAAGAATGGATGGAAGAATGGATGGAAGAATGGATGGGCCTCGCGGGCTGAGTTGAAGCCCTTTCCTGTGGGAAGAACCACCATGTGAGCAGTTCACATTGAGGAAAGCTGGGACCCCGGCCACTGGTGGAGTGAGGACGAGAAGTCAGGACCCAGAGTCAAGAAGTCAAGGAGGGCCTTACAAAGGATTTCCAGCATTTTAAACAGGACCAATTTTGCAGCCACCCAATGGTCCCCCCACCTCTTCTAGGTGCCCCAACACACCACGTCTGTCATCTGTTATGGTGGTCCCAAAGCATCTCTTTTTCATCTAAGAACAAATCAAGAACACAGTCAGCCTGCATTTTAAAAGACATTTTCTAATTGCTATCAAGTTTTGATGCCTTTTAAAAAATTGAACACACTTGTTAAAATTCACGTCCTACCTGGGGGAGTTCAGCTAGGGACCCTCTCTTAATATGCTGTCTTGTCATGCAAGGATTTCATTTCAAGCACTTCCCTGGGGCAGCAGCTTAAAGACAGTGAATTTGATGTTTCCAGAGTCTCTTATGTCAAATCTTGGAGGAACTCAGTAAAAAGATTGTTATACATCATGCTTCTTTGCCTAGAAGAAAACCAAAGCACTTAAAACACAGGCACACTCTTTTTTCTTTCATTTATTGCTTTAATGGAATAGTAATTTCATCTGTTTTTCAAAACTGCCTCCCCATGCATCTTCTCATAGGTTTCTCATAACCACAGTGATTTGTTAATATTCTTACAATAATCACACTACAAAGAAGGGAAATGCAGCTCAAAGACTTGACGTACCTGCCTAGAGAGGCACGACTAACAAATGGTAGGATATGGTCTCCACCTCTGCTCTGTCCAGAAGCCCAGCTCTTGTGTTTTTCTGCAGCACCAAATTGCCTCGCAGGGAGAAGAGAAGCCTGTGGGGTTTTCCAATTTCCTTGTTAATTGACTCATATAGAGGACACTCTATAAATACTTGTTTAATTGCCATGCATTTGGACTAGTTCCCACTGAATATGAGTGCCAGACTTTGGAACTGGCATGGTTTCTCCAGACAAATTTTTATCTCACTGTATTCCTTCTCTCCAAATCCAAACCCTTGTAATAGATGTGGGGCATTTGAAAGCCAGCAGCTTTACTTGTTTTTGTTTTTTAAAAAATAGAGTTTAACAAACATGTTCAGTTTTGCATTGCAGGACTGTCATGTTGTGTAGATGCAGAATGCAGTATCAGCGTACATTCTAGGACTGGCTTCCAACTGCTGGGTCCATTTGAATTATTGTTTGTACAAGTATGTATCTCATTTTTTTATTTTCAGTACAGGACAGTGGAGGAACTCCCAGGAAACAAGTCCATTTCCAAGAAAGAAAGAAAGAAAGAGAGAGAGAGAGAAAGAAAGAGAAAGAAAGAAAGAAAGAAAGAAAGAAAGAAAGAAAGAAAGAAAGAAAGAAAGAAAGAAAGAAAGAGAAAGAAAAGGAAGGAAGGAAGGAAGGAAGGAAGGAAAAAAACAACAACTGTGTGGAGTTTTTAGTTTTAGTTTTAGTTTTTCCCCATTAGTTCATTCTTTTTAAATTGCCTTAGAAGCATTAGAACATCACAACCACCAGACAGTAGCAATTTTGGTGGCATGCCGGTGGATTGGCTAATACAGACATTAAGATGGTGATGTTTCATTCTTCATTTGCTTATAACTGCTTGTTATAAGACTCCTTGTCTCCATTTGTTAACATGTGGATAAATCTCTTTTCACCAGCCTTCCTGCTGTGATGTGAAGATTAACATGAGGTGTTTTACTTATCCAACAAAAAATTGACATAAAGAGCTGATATGAATTTTTTATTGTAGCAAAATACACATAAAATTTACCACCTGATCCATGTTTAAGTGTATGGTTCAGTGGTATTAAGTATATTCACACTGTTGTATAACCATTACCACCACCATCCATCTCGAACACTCTTTCAACTTGCAAAACTGAAACTCTCTCCCCATTAAACACTAAATCTCCATCCCCCACCCCCCAGCCCCAGCTCTCAGCATCCTTCTTTCTGTCTCTGTGAATGTGACTACTCTAAGTATCTCCTATAAGTGGAATCTTACAGTATTTGCCTCTTTGTGACTGGCTTATCTCACTTAGCATCATGCCCTCAAGGTTCAGCCCCTTTGTGGCAGGTGCCAGTATTCCTTCCATTTTAAGGCTTGCTGATAAGGTATTTCATTCTGTCATTTCGGTATTTGTTCTCCATACGCCTTATAGTTTTTTGTCCCTCATTTTCTTTATTACTGTCTTCTTTCGTGTTAAAAATTTTTTTTTTTTTTTGGTAGCAAAACATTTAAGTTCCTGTCTCATTGCCCTTTGTGTGGTTACCATAGGGGCTACATTGAATAATCCTAAAGTTGTAGTGCTCTAATTTGGATTCATACCAGTTTGACTTCAGTAGCACACAGAAATTCTGCACCTTTACATCTCCCTCCCTGCCCCTTTCAGTTGTTGATGTCCCCAAATCACATCTTTATATGTTGTATGTCCACAAAAACTTAAACTAGTATGTTTAAAAAGGAGATCAGTCTCTAAAACTATATAGAAAACAAAATGGGGAGTTACCAATGCAAGTTATAATACTGGATTTTAGACTAGTAATTGCTTTTTTAAAATGTTTTAATCTCTTAAGTCATTTAGCAAACAAGAAGTGGAATTAAACTGTTGTTACAGCAATACCAGCTTTATAATTACCCATGTATTTCCCTTTATTGAATCTTTATTTCTTTGTTTGGCTTTAAGTTACTATCAAATGTCCTTTTATTTCAACCTGCAAGACTCCCTTGAGTATTGCCTGAAGGGGAGGTCTAGTAGTAATGAACTCCCTCAGCTTTTGTTTATGTGGCAATGTCTTATTTTCTCCCTTACTTCTGAAGGACTGTTTTGCTGGACATAGGACTCTTGGTTGACAGTTTGTTTTTTGATTTTTTATTTTTGATTTTAGCACTTTGAATATATCCACTGCCCGACTTCTGGCCTGCATAGTTTCTGATGAGAAGCCAGCAGATAAACTTATTGAGGATCCTTGTATGTGACAAGTTGCTTCTCTTTTGCTGCTTTCAAGTTCCATCTTAGTCTCTCAGCAGTTTATACTGGGTCTCAGTGTGAGTCTCTTTGAGTTCATCCTACTAGAGTTTGTTGAGTGTCTTGGATGCTTATATTCATGAGTGTCATCAAATTTGGGAAGTTTTCAGCCATTACATCTTCTGATATGCTCTCTGCCGCTGTCTTTTTTCTCCATCTGGGACTCCCATGATGCATATGTTGGTCCATTTGATGGGGTCCCACAGGTCACTAAGCTCTGTTTGCTTTTCTTTAATCTGATTTTATTTCTGTTCCTCAGACTTGATAATTTCCATGATCCTATCTGCAGATTAACTGATTCTTTCTTCTTCATGCTCAAGTCTGCCTCTGAATCCCTCTAGTGGATTTTTCATTTCAATTATTGTATGTTTCAGCTCCAGGGTTTTTCTTTCTTTCTTTCTTTTCTTTTCTTTTCTTTCTTTCTTTCTTTCTTTCTTTCTTTCTTTCTTTTCTTTTCTTTTCTTTCTTTCTTTCTTTTTTAGGGTTTCTATCTCTGTTGAACATTCCATTTTGTTATATCTTGTTTTCTTGACTCCACATTTCCTTTAGTTCTTTGAGCATATTTAAGGCCTTATTTTAAAGTCTCTGTCTAGTAGGTCTGCCATCAGATCTTTTTACAGGGACTGTTTCTCTTCTTCTTGTTGTTGTTCCCTTTGATGGGCCATAATTTGTTGTTTCTTTATATACCTTGTGATTTTTTGTTGTTGTTGAAAACTGAACATTTGAATCTAAGAATGTGGTAACTCTGGAATCAGACTCTACCCCTTTCTCAGGATTTGCTGTTTTTTGTTTGTTAGATTGTTTTTCCATAGGCTGTCTCTGTGCCAAGGATCAGCCTGAAGTGTAAACTTAAGATTTCCTCGTCTGTTTTTTTTTTTTTCCTGAGCCTACACTTTTTCCTCTGCATGCGTGATGACTTTTTAAAGAATCTTTTATTTAAATTCAATTTAGTTAACATATTGTGTATTATTAGTTTCAGGGGTAGAATTTAGTGATTTATTGGTAGCATATAACACCCAGTGATCATTGCATCAAGTACCCTTCTTAATGCCCATCACCCAATTACATTTTCCCAACTACCTCCCCTCCAGCAACCCTCAATTTGTTTCCTATAGCTAAGAGTCTTATGGCTTGCCTCCCTCTCTGTTTTCATCTTATTTTATTTTTCCTTCCCTTCTCCTATGTTCATCTGTTTTGTTTCTTAAATTGCACATATGAGTGAAATCATATGGTATTTGTCTTTCTCTGACTGACTTATTTTGCTTAGCATAGTACCCTCTAGTTTCACCCATGTCATTGCAAATGGCAAGATTTCTTTATTTTTGATGGCTAAGTAATATTCCATTGTGTGTACACACCACATCTTTATCCATTCATCTGTCAGTGGCTATCTGGGTACTTTCCATAGTTTGGCTATTGTGGACTTTGCTGCTATAAACACTGGGGTGCAGGTGCCCCTTCAAATAACTATGTTTGTATCCTTTGGATAAATATCTAGTAGTTCAATTGCTGAGTTGTAAGGTAGTTCTAGTTTTAACTTTTTGAGGAACCTCCATACTGTTTTCCAGAGTGGCTGCACCAGTTTGCATTTGCACCAACAGTGTAAGTGTAAGAGTCCCCTTTCTCCACATCCTCGCCAACATCTGTTGTTTCCTAACTTGTTCATTTTAGCCATTCTGACTGGTGTGAGGTGGTATCTCATTGTGGTTTTGATTTGTAGTTCCCTGATGCCAAGTGATACGGAACATTTTTTCATGTGTCTGTTGGCCATCTGGATGTCTTCTTTGGAAAAATGTCTGTTTATGTCTTCTGCCCATTTCTTGACTGGATTTTTTGTTTTTGGGTGTTGAGTTTGATAAGTTCTTTATAGATTTTGGATACTAGCCCTTTATTGGATATGTCATTTGTGAATATCTTCTCCCATTCCATAGATTGCCTTTTAGTTTTGTTGATTGTTTCCTTTGCTGTGCAAAAGCTTTTTATTGCATTTTATTATTGTATGACTTTTTAATTTCCCCTTGTATGTGTGGTTTAAAATGTCCTAGTCTTTAATCTCTGGATCCCAAAAGAAGAAAAGAGAAAAATGAAAGGAAGGAAAATGGGCATTTGTCCTTTAAATCCCCTGTAAGTCACGTCAGCCAGTAGGGGAGGGGCTTACAACAATGCCACCTACCTCTCTGTCTGCACCTTTGTGCTCGGAAGCAGCAATCAGCAGTCAGAGAACAGATCTCCAGTATTTGGAGGACAAGGTCTTTATTGCCTACCTAGGCTTCTGCAAGCCATGTGCACCCCACTCCTGGAATCTGTGAGCAGCTGGGGGCTCTGGGGCTAGGGGTGGGGGATGGGTGGCTACTACTATGATAAGATCTGAAATTGACCGAAAATAACGGCAATTTACCCTCCAAACCTTCCCCTGGAAATTGCAAGTTTTCATTAGACTCCAGAGTTCCAAAATAGTTACATCAGATAAATTCTACCATTGCAATTGTTGTCTGGGTGGGGATAGAGATTCCTGGTGCTTCCTACACCACCATCTTCCCAGAATCAAGTTCTGTTTCTTAAGTTGGGTAGTGGCTACACAGATTATTTATTTTTTAGGTAATAATAAGGACAAATAAGGACAAGTACATGGGATATATATTTTTTCTGTTCTTTGAAAAATTTTTAAGTGATGAAAAAATTAAACAATATTAAAATAAAAATAAAATTTAATTCTAATAGCTAGCCTTTAAAAAAGACTAGGCAGCAATACTATAAAGGATATAGAGGAAGGGATGATTATGGTAAAACTGCTGAAAGGTCCTTGTGTATTTTTTAAAGTAGAAATATTGTTTAATTCAGTGCCTT
>NW_028014628.1:0-11510 GCF_054177405.1 Leptonychotes weddellii
AGTAGCTATATAGAGTTGTGCAAAATACTTTTATTTCTTTCACATTTATAAATAACCCTGGTTATTTGCCCATTTTTAGCTCTCAACTTTTAACTTATGTGAGTTGGAGCTAAACACCCAGCTTCATGCTCACTCACGTGGGACAACTCTGAGGCTTGGTCTGTGGTTTGCCATAATCCCTAGCTGGACAGAGCCCTGTCGTCCACAGCAGGAATCTATTCCATTTTGCATCACATCCCATCTGGTGATTTTTTGGATCACTTTCCAAGGAAGTTATTTGCACTGAAATCCTTGTCTCAGTGTCTAAACCCTGGCGAAAGACAACTTAGACACCAACCCAGAGAGACTCTTTTCCAGCAACTCCATAGAAAAATTCATTAAAGCCTTATTACCATCAATTCTGAGTCTTACTCTTTTCTCCTAGGGTCAGAAGAGAGAGAAATTAAGCACTGTGGGATGACAGTCAATGATGAGAAGAAAGGTCTTTTTAGGAATACTATTTTCAAATTCAATGAAGAAGGAACTAGTTCACAAAGAGTGTTGCTCATCATTTCATGATTCATTATGATTATTGAATAACAAAGATTTCTTATATTGGTATAAAATATTGTATTATGCTATAAAAAAGAACTGGTAAAGGAAACTATAGCTGTCATAATTCTAACTTGCGCTTCTTAATTAACTTTATAAAAAATCTGCCTTTGCCCAAACACTTTATCTTCAGAATCTAATGTAATGTTCTAAACTTTGAAGATTCACAATTCTCTCTACAGTATGTGCTTATTTCAAATAATGAAAACTGATGCCAAAGAAAATCAAATAGAATCTCAGTATTTAAAAAAGTAGTCACAGTACCAAAAAAGGACAAACATTTGAATAAATACTTACTAATCTGTTATTAATATAACAGAACTAATCTACCTTTAGAAGATGAGTTTCTCTTGTGATTTACCATAACCTTAGTTATACCGGAGGACTACTATTTTCAATACTGGTTGTTAGTCACTGGGTGTTTATGACAGCCCATCCCTTCCAGCTATGTTATTGGCTAAAGAAGATTCAGAGCAGTACTTAAGTGTTCAGATGAGCAAACCTTATTCTTTCTGATCATGACAAACTTCCTGCTACTACGATGTGTCCTCAAACACATTTATATTATCTTACAGGGAGCTGATTGTCTCAGGAAGGCCAAAAATTCCTAGTCTATTTCAAATGGATATTATAAGAAACAAATTTTTTGATGTGTTTTCCCTGAGAAGTAATTTACTTTTTCCATGGATCATTTAACAACTCTTTTTGATGCCATGTTATTCTTGTTAAATCTCCTTCACCCAAACTCAAACCTCTCAAGGCTGCTTGTGGATTTTGAAGATTGACTTAGCCTAAAAATTCATGTAAAGAATGCCCTTGTGAGCATATGTTTTTATTAATCTGAACTCAATTCATGTTTGTTCTCTACAAATTTATAATTTCACTCTCATAAGATAACCAAAGACAATTTTATAGGAAAAATAAAGTAATTCTTTTTACTTGTATTCTTTAATAAGACCTACATATGTAAGAGGAAATACAGTTTGAATGGCTATCAAAACTGCTATTTTTATTAACATAGATTTTCCTTTGTAAATTTGCATTATTTGCAAAAGTGTAATTCAGAAAAAACTTTTAGTAAAGTATGGATATAATCTTGTTAATAGGCCTGTTTTTCT
Source organism: Leptonychotes weddellii (assembly GCF_054177405.1). NCBI lineage: Eukaryota > Metazoa > Chordata > Mammalia > Carnivora > Phocidae > Leptonychotes > Leptonychotes weddellii. The sequence goes on from NW_028014628.1 coordinate 1,710, forward strand.
TCCATTGGTCTTTAAAAATATGGCCTAAATTAATGAAAGTCTGCTGGAGGAAAATTTAAAGATGCTTGGAGGCAAAAATAAAACAAGATGAAATCAGAGAGGGAGACAAACCATAAGAGACTCTTAATCATAGGAAGCAAACTGAGGGTTGCTGGGGGGGGAGGGGTATGGGGTAACTGGGTGATGGATATTAAGGAGGGCATGTGATGTAAAGAACACTGAGTATTATATAAGACTGATGAATCACAGAACTCTAACTCCGAAACTAATAATACATTATATGTTAATTAATTGAAATTAAATAAAAATAATTTAAAAAAAGGAAGGGACAGTGAAAAAAACAAAGAAGCTTGGTAATTACATTCTCAATTTCATCTTTTTAAAAAAGATTTTTATTATTTATTTATTTGAGAAAGAGAGAAAGCGAGACAGAGCATGAGCAGGGGGAGGGGCAGAGGAAGAGGGAGAAGCAAACTCCCCACTGAGCAGGTAGCCCACTGCCCCTCAGTGTTCAATCCCACGACCCTGGGATCATGACCCAAAAAGGCAGACGCTTAACTCACTGAGCCACCCAGATTCCCCTCGATTTCATCTTTTTAATTAAATTGTGTTCTGTTATGAAAGTTAACTATAGTGTTTAATGTATTTTTTTTCCTTTAGATAATGTGCTAAGAAAAGTAGCTTTCTAGAGAAAACTTTTCAAATGTGATGGCAAATATAATGAGCTATTATCTAAGGACAGAGATTTGGTTGTTCCTATACAAAATGGTGAAATAAGCAAAATCTGTCATGAATGCTCACGTACCACTTATTCTTTTGAACGTAGGAGGGAGGGGACCCTGACCACTGTCCCGGAGCCTTGGATAAGTACCAACTCCATCCCCAACCTGGGCGGGGAAGATACCCTAAACCAAGTAGGATCGGAGATGCCGACTGTACACAAAAAGGGCAGGTAATTGCTCAATTTCCACAAACAGGGCGCAAATTAGAAAAATCGTACATGTCTGCTGATTATTAGTTCATGGGTCATGTTGCAATTCTGATCATAAAAGTACTCATATCCAGGAAATCGTAGAAATTATTATTGACCTTCTAGGAGTCAAGGAAGTTAACTGTAGTATTTGTTTCATTAATATAGTGTGAGAACACATTTAGCCCACATTCCAGGGCGACTTTTCTAAAATTTAACTCCTATTCAGTCTCTGCTAGCAAGCTTCCACATTATCCCCCTCGACTCAGTCCAGGATAGGTGTCCTTCCCACGTCCTTCTGTGGCTCACTTTTTCTATCATGATACTTTCCCTGCTTTGATTGCCTTATTTGTTTCCTGTCTCCTCCAGTGAATTATGCTTTTTGAGTACAGAAACCACACTCATGCATCTTTATGACCTAAAATTATATTATGGTCTCCAATAAAATAGGTTCCCGTTCAGCTCGTATTTTTTCTAAATGGATGAGTGAATGGAAATTCACTCTTCCAAGACCCTATTGCTATTGTCTGCCCAGATGACCTGCTCACAGCTTACTCTTGGCAAATCAAGATTTTAGCTGATGTAGGTTACCATGGTTTTCCTTTTAAGGATATTTGAATTTTCAGTGGGGACACACTAGAGTCTAAAGAAATTCTGATAACGGACTTTCAAGAATGGTAACAATCGGGGAAGTATTATTTTAAACGGGGAGACACTCTCCGTATCATATTATGTAGATGGCCCATGCCATCACTTTGTAAAGCTAGCCTAGCTTTAATGTTATGTAGAAATGTACAGGTATGTATATTTGCAGAGAGAACCAATGAGTCTGATGGATGCTGGGATACATGGAACCATACTGCTGCAATTGAACCTGACTAGATGAAACTTCCTTTTAGTTTGCTTGGAAATGCCTCTGGTGTCAGATGTAGTGAAAGAGGGGAGGGAAAATGTCCTGTCTTGTCAGGGGTGGTACAGTGGCTAGTTGGAACTTTAGTAAGCATGCATCTAACAGTTGCTGAGACATCCACCTTTTGCTATTTTGCTTCTCACCTGGTAATGATTCCAAATGTATGACATTTTAAAAAGACATAAATCATTAGTTCCAAGTTAGAACAGCAATTCTAAACCAAGCAATGTGTTTGGCATTTTCAGAAATGCTTTATTGGAATGATCAAGGGGTTGAAAAGCCGGAGTTAGGTATAATGATCATTTCCCTTAAACGGGAGAAGGTCATGATGAAAGTTGCTTTTTATCAGTAATTAGAGTTCTACAGCAGCAACATGTCCTAATTATGATATTTAGACCATTAGCAGATGAACAATGTTATTTAGAATCTGCTACGGAAAATCACCCCAGGCCATTCTTATGGAATGATTGAGTATAATGCTATTTGTGGTTTACATCTCACGCACTTACCCTACCCACCTCACATACACACTCCATCTGGACTCATTTATTAAGGGCACTTTAGTGTTCAACACAGAACTTGAAAAGTGGCACCTCACTGGGCTCAGAGATGAAAACAAACATCCCTGTATCTTATTAAATTTTGTACAACATGGAGAACATTATGAATGGTGAGATAGAGTGAAACTTTAGTATATAATGAACAACTAACATTTATGAATGACCACAGTCCCCTTTGAATCATACTCTTAGAAACCCAGGCAAGGAAATCAGGAGGATCCAGAGTCAAAAATTAGACAATATCTAGAAGTTACTTCAAAATGATTTGCCCGAGCATTTTTTGAGGCGAACTGGTCAGACCTATTCACACTCATCATTCACATCCAGTGTCAGGCACTGTACGAGGCATGAAGGATAGGAAGAATCCTGCTTTGTAGATGCTTTTGCTGAGATGAGTCTGAAATGTTAAAAAATATTTCTGTCCAGTGAACTATGAACATGGATTGTTTGTACAGGTACCTGGACGCCTTTGCACCTTTCCAGAGTGAGAAAGAAATAACACTAGTTTGATGTTCCCACAGACGCAGCTGGGTGGTAAGCATCAGGGAATTTCCCTGGTCTAACTTGTGTTGTTGGTCCAGCTTGGCTTGCCGTGGGCTGGCAATCAAGTGTCACTTGACCCAAGCAGAGCTCAATCACTTTGGTCACGGGACAACAGTACTTGAGAGTTTAAGAGCTCTTTTGTTTCAGGAAATTTTGCCAATTATTCAATCTAAGGTTTCATTTGCTTAATGACTTCCTCATTTTACCATCTAATGTGCTTCCCCATTCCTTCATCTTTTTGCCTTTTTATTTTGTTTAGTTCTTCTTTGGTCTAGCTATGGCTAATTTAATCTTTCCTCCTAAGTCAATGCTTCTAACCCCTGGAGGCACAAGGCCAAAGGCCAAATGACTTTAACTGCCAATGTATAAAAACTCTCAAAGCTTGGTGGGGTGGGTGTCATTACTGGGGACATAGAAGTGGGGGGATATCTATACCGTCAGTCATAGTAAAGTGTCAACTCTGAGCTGCAATCATTCAATATAAAGGCCTTTTATTGGGGGTGGTAGAGCTTTTAAAGGTCTTTCCTTTCGTGTTTATTTAGGCATTTTGTCCCATTAATTGGGTGGGAGGGATTGAGGAGTTTATAGGAACAAGTTCAAGAAGGACGAAGGGGAGTTACCGTCCCTGGGTGATGTGTGGCCACTTGGAGCTGTAAGAAGAAATGTGTTTTGTGGAAAATCCTTAAACACGTTTCTATAAAATGTTTAACAGAATTTGTGCACAATATAATAATACCTTAAAGTTTTTACTAAACAGCTCAGTTCCTCCTAACATACCGTATGACAAACATATAAAGCAATGGAAGAAATCTTAGAGGCTTTAAACATATCAGTATGTATCCATTGCTCCTTTGTCAAATCTGTGATTTTCTTTTCGTCAAAATCAATACCAGATGCATATGAGTACTCAATAAATGTTAACTGGGTAATTTTTACTTATATTCATCACAATTTTCTTCCTTTAATTGTTTGTGGTTTTGTGTTCCATGAAGTCTAATCTTGTCAGTCCTCTTCCCTTTAAGTTTTAATTTTAAGCTTTCTTTGTATTCTTTCCAATATCTTCAGGTTTTGTTGTCAGAATTTATACTTTGTACTCTTTTTGTCACTTACTCAAGTTTGTCTTTGTTCCATTTTGGACATTTTTCTTTAGGATTCCTTGCCAGTGTTTGTTGCCTTTGTAAGTGACCTTACACTGATTTTCATTTTAAACAGCTTAAACTCTTCCAAAGAATTTTTCAAGTCCTGTTTTAAAATCTGTTTCATAAAATGGTTTTTACAAAAAAATTGAAAAATGTGTGGTGTTTGGATATTGTGTCATTTTTTCATTCAGTGAATGCACAACTATTTGAAAATCCTGGTTCTTGTTTCTAAGACAGTTTTTAAAGGCAGCATTTCATTAGCTGGGAAGTAATTCTCATTAGTTTATGCCAGTAATTTTCCTATTTTATATTATATCTAGCACATAGTACCCATTCAATAAACGAAAATTACTTTCTGTTATCTGATATACTTTGGGTCGCAGGAAATAATTTTACATAACAAGGGAGAATATTACATTTGGATCAAATTGTCAGGGAAATAAGGTGAATCATCTCCTCCTCTTGTGAGTCAATTTACCTATCTTTTATGCTAACAATTGGTTTCAGAGTATTTAGAGGAATTTGTTGGTCCTTTTAATATAGCCCAAAGAACATCTACCAGCAAGTGCAAGAGAATTCTTCCAATGATTCTATTAGGTTAAATGGCTTCAGATATTTGAGGATCAGTATTCATGGAAAATACCATGTATGATGTTTCTAAATATAGATTCACACAAATTGATATTAAGTATTTCCAAGCAGCACAGATTGAACCAGGTTATCACTCTCTGTGCTTTCAGATATCTTAACAATTGATTTGAAACATCACATATTCCAATTAGTGGTAGCAACCATCAAAATAGCCAAAATTACTATACTGACATGCCAGGTCCAGTCCGGCGGTAACATATAAACATGATCATCATTAGCAAATACGGGCCAGATGTTCATCCTCTAAGAACCTATGGGAATGATTACTTGTGTTATGGTGTATAGTCAGTCTTGACATGAAAAAAACAAACTTAATTTAACATAGAAGAAAGTACAAAATTTCAAATGATCCTACTGCACCTCTGGAAAAAAGAAACAGACTTTCTTAAGTATAGTTGATATTTTTGGATATTGATACTATTATGTTGTTCAGCAAGAGTAATCTTTCCATCTATTCCTAACTGTAGTTTCCTTATTGTATCATCTGATCTACTTTATTAGAATGGCCTAATTTAAAAGAGTGAGAACTTTTTTCTTTTTTTTAACTTGGATATGCCTCTTTTCTTTCAGTCACTCTAATTTCATCTACTAACTTTGCTAAGGGAGACAGTCAATGGAGATTTATTTCTTAACCAGCCTTCCTTGTTTAAAAAATTACTATTTTTTTTTTTTGTTCAATGACTACATTCTAGCACATCAATTGGCTTCAAGACAAAACTTCATTAATAATCCTATAGAATATGTCACTTGTCATATTTTGGTCTATTTTGTTTTCTTCTCATTAGCATGAAGGCCAGATAAAACTGTTGCTTTTTTTAATATTGTTTCTGCTCAGGGCTGGCACTTTTATCTTACATTATAGTAGAAATAGCAACTCAGTACTGTAGGCTAAAATATGGCTGCAAAAGTAAAAGAATACAGAAACTCTTTTGCAGAAATATTTTCAGACACTGTGCTTGAATATCGGACTACAGTGAAATATAATGTGTGATTGTGAAGTATGTCATTGAGTCATGATTGTACAACCACAGACTATTACTTTGGGGGCATTATGTTACAAATTTACTGTATGAGCATGCCTCAGATAATTTTTCATACATCGCAATTCCATGTGTTAATCTTTCATTGGCATATCTGAAGCAAAGTTTTTCTGTGAAGCTGGATGTAGATTGTCTATATGAACCACACTGAAAAGATCATTGAGACTCAGTTCAAACATTTATACTTGCAAAGTCACGCCATAACATGTTCATCACAACCTATATAGTTGTGCTGTCACGGTTTTAAAATATATTCCACCTTTAGAGTCATCGGTATATCTGAAGTTTGCCAAGTAGACAGGATTGACTAAGCACTGTCCAATGACTTTGAAAGAATTTGAAAGCATTTTGAAATGAGCTGATTATTATCTATGAATCATGTGAGGCACAGAGTCATGAACACTGGTGGATATTGAAATCGGTATGGACACACCCCTCATATAATGTCAAACTCCAGAATCCTGCAGCTAATGAATCAAAATGTTTAATTTTTCTTAAGCATTTTTAGGTTGAAATTAAATTAAAAGTTCTCTAGTGACAGTCTAATAATTACTTTTCACATTCCAATAAGATAGTGTTTAAAAGCATTTTAAAACTAAGCATTTTATACTTTAAATATACTTTTTAAAAAATTTAAATTCAATTAACCAACTTATAGTATACTCTTCACTATTAGGTCATTCTTAGCCTAATCAATCAAATATCTATCAGTGTGTACTGTGCAAAGAGCATATTGCCAAATTCTCCTGAGCTTGTTTTCGCATGCACATCAGAAATGAAGTTTCTACTCTATTGGAGCTCAGAAATTAGCCACAAGTCCTAAGACCACTTAAATGCATCACATTTAGGTGTTTGGGGGAAGGTAAATCGACAGACTAAACAACAGCACTGACATAAACTTGAATTTCTTCTTTTGATTTTTATTAACATAATGGTATTAGATATACTTGGATTTCTCTTATCAATGTATTTTGTTAATTTAAGTTTCTTAATAAATGAATAAAGCCACACTCCTTCCTTTAACTCTCATTTCAACTCCTGATGTCCCAAAGAAGTGCCACTTTACTTTTTGATCTCACATTTACCTCTCTCTAACTGTTGTTAGTATGCTTTTTGACACTTAGCCACTTACTGTGTTTTATTAGGATTCTCAACTAATTTCATGCACATAACTCCTGCTAACATCCTTTCACACACTACTCTGATATTGGATATTTCTTTTTCATCTTCCTTACTTTCCTTTTGTAGCATCTAGTAAACTAATAATGTACAAAACTATTCTTTGAATTAAGATTAAATTTTCATTGACATGTTAATGGATTTTCATAAACCAGTGAATTTCCATATATGTATATATGTATACGTACATACATGTACATAAATAAGATTTTCTGAGCGAGATAATTAACTGATCAGAAAATAGTAAGAAAAAAAATATATTTACACACCTAGTAAAATGACCAAAATCCAAAACACTGACACCACCAAATGTGAGCAAGATGTGGAGCAATAGAAAATCTCACTTGTTGCTGGTAGGAATACAAAATGGTACAGTCACTTTGGAAGACAGTTTGGGGTTTCTTACAAAACTTAACATTCTCTTACCATATAATCCAGCAATTATGCTCCTTGGTATTTATCCAAAGGAATTGAAAACAAGTTCACACAAAAACCCACATACCGATGTTTATAGCAGTTTTATGCATAATTGTCCAAACTTGAAAGCAACTAAGATGTCCTTTAGTAGGTGAATGGACTGTGGTATATTCAGACAATAGAATATTATTCAGTGCTAAAAGGAAATGAGCTATCAAGCCATGAGAAAACATGAAGAAACCTTAAATGCATATTATTAAATAAAAGAGGCCAATATAAAAAGGCTACACCCTGTATAGTTGCAATTAAATGACATTCTGGAAAGAGCAAAATTATGAAGATAATAAAAAGATCAGTGGTTGGCAGGAGTCGGGAGAGGAAGAGAGATGAATAGGCAGAGCACAGAGGAGTTTTAGAGCAGGGAAAATATTAAAATAATGGGTCTATGTCATTATACATTTGTCCAAATCCATTGAACATACAATATCAAGAGTGAACCCTATGGTAAACTATGAATTTTGGATGAATATGAAGTGTCACTGTACTTACATAAGTATATGCTTATATATATCTATATCTATATCTATCTATCTATCATCTATCTAATCTATCTATCTAATTAGATATATAACTGTTAAGTCGGTAGCACTAACTTACCAAGGACAAGAAAGAAAAGTTCCATATCACAGAACTGAAAAAACTACCACCACCTCTTTATTCTTCTTCCTCAAGTCTTTCATTCCAAATGCCTTCCTTAACTCTATTTCTCATCAGGCTGAAGACAAGAAACAATTTTTTAACTATTTTCAAACAATTCGTCCATGTAAAATAGCTTATACATGTTTGAGTCCATAATGATGGAGATAATTAGAGGGTAGAAATTTTTCAAGGATACCTTGGAAAGAATAATGGTAGTTTCTCAGGTTCATGATTTTGGAAATAATCCAGAAACAAACCTGCTTCAAAATAATTTAACTATTTACTTTTCTCCATAATGTTTGTATATTTAAATTCCGCTCCCCCCCCCCCACACACATCATGGTATTGGTAAAGTGAATATATATTTTTTCCTACCCAACATCTGAATTTACTTCCTTTGCTCATGAAATCACTCCTAAGGCCCACTTCCCATGACAGAAACTGAAAATACCAGGACTCACATTCACAGCTGTGCAAAGATACATGAATGATCTGGGTTCTTCCAGTTAGAAGTATTCACAGCATCCTTAAGTAGGGACCAAACAGAAACCGTTCTAGTGAGAGAGACTATGACTACAGTGATGTAGCTTCAGTTTAGAGAACATGGTATTTAACATTCCCATGGAAGACCCTGATGTTCACAGCTGCCTATCAGAGGATGAAGTCATGCTACCAAGCACAGACTCATCAGGGTATCTTTGGAGGACCACTATTGTAATGGGGTGTAATGGGGCTTTAAACTCAGTTTAAGGCTACTTGGAATAAAAGCCTGATGCTTCTGCCCTGCTGAAGATTCTCTGAGCTCTGAAGAGGTCAGTAGAGATGTTCACAAATATTTTTGCTCTTTACTTCTGAGCACACAGTAGGATTGCTCTGTTCCACTTCCTTCAACGTATGTATGGCCATAAGATGTGTTTTGGCCAAAATAATTAGACCAGAAGTGATGTGGCAGGAGTTTTCAAGTCAGTGAGCAATTTGCCATATTCTCTTCCCATCGCAGCAGTGATTTTGAAAGCATATGTCAAACTAATGACTCCATTAGTCCAGTTCTTTGAGTAGATGCAATGAACAGAGAAGGCCATTGGCCCACCAGCATTTGACATGTAGAATGAGCAAGTAATAAACCCTTCACTCTTTATAGGCAACTAAGAGATATTATTTTTTTTTCAACAATATAACCTGCCACGACACATCCTAATATAGTTACTAAATATCTTTCTACTAACTCATGTTTTGCTTAATTATCTAGTTCATATGTTTCTTACAACCTGACTTTTAACAAATGACTTCAGATTAGATGAAACTTGGGGGGACAAAGCAGATGCTGCCATAGAAGAGTTTAATGGCCCAAGGAGTGCAAGGCCTAAAGTGTGGAGGTAGGCAGGGGGAGATCATTGGTTCTAATCACATGCATGGCTTAAATAAAATGATTGACAAAAGTCTTCACATTTTAGTTTAAGTCCAAATGCCTGGGTTTTCATACAAGCATATTAAAAGTTTATCTCTTGTCTTATGTCCTCAGGGCTGCAACTGCCCAAACCAAACTTAAAAGTTGATTCTGGAGTGGGGGGTGGGGTGGGAGGGATGGGGTGACTGGGTGATAGACACTGGGGAGGGTATGTGCTCTGGTAAGTGCTGTGAATTGTGCAAGACTGTTGAATCTTAGATCTGTACCTCTGAAACAAATAATGCA
>NW_028014629.1:0-763 GCF_054177405.1 Leptonychotes weddellii
ACCTGGGGGCCTGGTTTGGAGTTTGGTAAGAGAAGACAGGGGTTAGAAGTGCTGAACAGCCTTTGTGGATATGCACTATTGGAAAAAAGCAATTTTCTCTAGCAAAGATGGGACCCAAGGAGCAGTGTCAGGAAAGTGACTGAAAGGACTTAATGAGGATTTGACATCACAGGAAGTCAGACCCCAAGAAGAAAAAAGTGTCCTCCAGAATATGTAAGAAGGGGTTAGAGGCACTCAGACAGTGAAGATAATTACAAAGAGATGGGACACGATTTTTGGATTTTGTATCCGAGGCCTATAAAGTGGGAGCTAGGGTAAGGGCCACAAGGTCCAGGCTTCTCTGTCAATAGCAAACATTGACTAAGCACAAACTGGGTTCTCAGCACAGGGCTAAGCCTCTTATAATTTCATTTAGTTATCACAACAGTCCTTTACAGGATATTGTTATTTTCATTTTATAGACAAGGAAACTGAGCTTTAGAGAGGTTATTTTCTCAAGGCTGCTGTGGCAGATTTTATTTTAGAAAAGTGGCTGCAGCCCTGTCTCCCATCCTCCACAGTGTGACCTTCTCACTCCCCCGTCAAAGGGCAGAGTTTGATTCTCTACCCTTGGGGTTGTGACTACTTATACCAGCACAGTATGGCTGAAATGACTCTGTGTGACTTCCAAGGCTTTCCTGTAAAATGCCCTGTGTCCTACTGGGTATTTACCCCAAAGATACAAATGTAGGGATCCAAAGGGGTACGTGCACCCCGATGTTTA
>NW_028014630.1:0-763 GCF_054177405.1 Leptonychotes weddellii
TTATTTACAAGCTTACATAAATGTGTAGAATAAGTACAGTTTTCCCCAAGAGGATAATTGAAATTAAAATAAAAGTTTATTATAATTCATTTTAAAGCTCTTCATTGTGTCCTTTCAAGTTCTTGCTTAATTTTTTTTTTTAAAGATTTTATTTATTTATTTGACACAGAGAGAGACAGCGAGAGAGGGAACACAAGCAGGGGGAGTGGGAGAGGGAGAAGCAGGCGTCCCGCCAAGCAGGGAGCCCTATGCAAGTTCTTGCTTAATTTTAAGAACTCTTTTCCTTTCAGTGTAAACATTTTGACTTCATCAACATTTTATAATCTATCTAACATATAAAATCACAATGCATTGCCTGACTAAATTTGATTTTCAAAAGTTTTTGTGTTCATTAAAGACAAGAAAATGCACTGTGACGAGATCAGGAATTATCACATTATGTATTACAGCCATTTATTTGTGGAAATGGAGCATGAAATAAACTATTTAGTCCATTAGTTCAAGTAGGAGAGCATTGTTCAAGCATGTTGTCCATTAATCACTGATAACCAGTGTTTAGTGTGTAGACATGCATGACTACGAACATGACTAAATAATGTAGAATCCTCCACAAAAATCATAATGTGTGCACTTTTTATGTGTGATTTATCACAGTATCCGTGGTAGAGCCCCTGGGAAAAGCTTGAAATGGAGATTAATTAAATAGTAAATTTTTACATGTTTTTAGAAAACAGATTTTGAATGTTCAAATATCCTCCTCATT
>NW_028014631.1:0-763 GCF_054177405.1 Leptonychotes weddellii
TCCCCCTCTCTACTTGCAACAGGCCATTCTGACCACCTTTCAGGGTCTAATCCCACCCTACCGTCTCCAGCCTCAGGGCCTTTGCACACACTATGCCTTTGGCCTGGAATACGCTTCCGCCTGCAGGCAGAAATTCAATTTCCTAAGGCTGGTTTTCCTCCCTCCGTGATGGAGGCAGCAATGTGGTTTCCTGAGCCTTGTAAGCTCTACCTCCTGCATTCCAGCAAGTGAAGCTGGGGGGTGGGGGTTGTAGTCCCCGCCTCCCCCTGTGGCGAAACCCAAGGATAAATTATTTGGGACTCAAAAGGACACACGTGGGAAGGAGCTTACAGCAGGAATCCGAGCACAGGGCTGTAACAGGGAGGTCGCCCAACCTTGGTCGTGATCTCCTCATGGTACCTTTCCCCAGGAAGGTGCCAGCGCATGGCTGGCACCAGGGTCCAGGCCACAGGGAGGGCCTTTTTCCGACTCTTCTCTCTAGCACAGACATCTGGGGTGAATACATATGAGGAACATCTGGTCCAGGTGAAGCGTCCTACTGACGAGAACACCCAGGCCCGGAGGATGCATGAACTGGGCACAACCACAGGGGGTCAGCTGAAGCACCAGAACCAGAATCCAGTTGTCCAAGTCCTGGCCTGCCTGAGTGATGTGATCGGAGCCAGGCTGGAGGATGGAGGGAGAAGGCCTCCAGAAGTGTGGCTACTGGCCGGGATGAGAGCCAGCAGGGCGGCAGGGGGCAGTAGGGAGAGGGCAGGGGTGT
>NW_028014632.1:0-763 GCF_054177405.1 Leptonychotes weddellii
CCACAGACACACAAGAACCCTGGATCCTCGCTTCGGGGGACCCTGTGCCTGACTCGGGTTCACTCAATTTTCCCTTCCCTTTGTTAGGAAAAGGGGCCCTTTTCCTTGGGTGGCAACCTCTCCTAAAGAATCTGTTTTGGGTAGAAGAGTCCTTCTTGGGGGCTCCTAAACAAGACAAGCTCTGTGCCCATCACTGCCTTCCCCTTTATCCCGTGTTCCCCACCCAGGCTCCTCCCTGCGGTGTTTCCGATGACAACCTGCACATCTTCAAGACTCAACGCCATCAGACTGTCTAATGAAAAGCTCCCTGACCTGCCCAGGCGGCATCGGGGGCCCCTTTTCTGTGCTTCAAAGTGTGTTCAGGATACTGGGGTAACTGGCTGCTCTCTGTTTCCCTCGTGGGAGCTTGGAATGCTCCGGAACGTGTCCAGCCAGCCAGCCTCTACTCAATTCCTGGCTGCCTGACAAACGTTTGTTGAATGAATAAGTGAGTGGTTGTAGAATGCACTTTAAGTTTAGCTGGATGGATCTGTTGTGACATTATTGGCTATTTGGTTAGATACCTCAAGGAAGCCCACAAACCTGACCCGGCCCAATGCCCCTGCTTTTCGGGGAGGACTGTAGAAATGGCACCAGAGTCTCCCAGCTGAATGCATGAGTCACCCAGCATGAGACCAGCAGAAGTCTGTGGTCAGCCCACAGAGTTGTGAGAAATAACACTCAATCCTGGAATGGTCTGGTACACAGAGCAGATAGTTGACGA
>NW_028014633.1:0-763 GCF_054177405.1 Leptonychotes weddellii
GATAATGGTATTAGAAACTATTATCTGAGTCTAAGTAGATACTGTTGCTACTAGGTTGACATCCTAACTTTTAAAAAAACAGTAATTTTACAAGAAAAGTTATGTAAGTGATACTTGGTCATTGACAGGGAAGTTGTCTTCAATTTTAAAAATATCAAAATGGTTTGTCATGAAACTTACAAAGAACCCTATTTAGAAGGCAATAAAAGCCCTAGGCAGGAATAACATTTACTTTAAAACACTTGAATTTGGGTATTTCTTTTTAACATTTTACTTATATTCATAAAGATAAGTTCACAAGTAAGTGCACAACTTGATGAATTGTCACAGACTGAACACACTCATATAACTACCAGCCAAATGAAGAGATAGATGCCTCCCAGTAATCGCCTGGGGCTAAGGACACCTTTCTTTCTTCCCATGTATGCCACCACATTTGTCCTACAGTCTTGGTGCCTCAGCCACTCCTGCACCTCACACTACATTCCCATTTCCTGCGAAGGGGAGCTGTGGCAGCTATCAGGTACAGACCTGCAGGTCATTCTGAGATGATAGGCAAGATGAATTCACTTTCTGAGCAGCTGACCAAATGAAATTCTGTTGTTTTTTATTCACTCAAAGTGGTATATCCAATAGGAAGGTCCTCCCGGCTGACACTGTTTATTTGGACTTTCTAAATTCCTAAGCCACAGTTATAGGACCTTTAGCAGAGATCACAGATCACAGACTTGCTGCCCTGTTTCGTAACATCCCTTCTCTGCCT
>NW_028014634.1:0-763 GCF_054177405.1 Leptonychotes weddellii
TGAGCCCACAGGCCACAGGGGTCTCCAGTCTATCCACTCACACAACCAGCCCTGGTCCCTCTCCTCCTAGCCTCCCACCTCAGAGCGGATTCCAGGCCTTGGCACCACGAGTGCCTGCTCTCTCCTCATGTCTCTCTGATCACTGTGTGCGGCCCAGAGCCAGGCAGGTGGGCAGATACACACTGTGTAAGCTGTGGGTTCTCCATGAAGGGCACCAGACTCTCTAGCTGGCCAGCCCTCCCGGTGTCCTTCAGACCATGCCTCCCAGACACAAGCAAACTTGGGCTCAGCCTTCTTCCGTAAGCCCCCAGTACTAGGGCCTTAAAGCTCGCAGGTCACATTCCTCCCGAGGCTCCCTACCTCCTCCCTCACTTCCAGTCTCCATTCTGTAGCCAGGGGAAGCCTGCTGAACGAAATCTGTGTCAAACCACCTCCGTCCTCAGCTCCAAACTTTCAGAAGAGAGGCCCAGCGTCCGGGGCTGCCATTCCACTGCTCTCTGTTCCCTTTGAGACGCAGTGGAGACCCTGTTCACTCCCAACTCAATCTCACCTCCAGGTGTTGTCGGCACATGCCTGTTCCCGTGACTCGGTCAGCCTTCCATGGGCCGCCCTGAACGGGAACATACCCATATAATATCTGACCTGGGCTCAGGATGCTGGGCCAGAAGTGACCTCCCGCAGGGACTCCGCGACCAAGAAAATGGGAGACAATAGTCCCACCACCACCATCCGCCGTAAGGAGGAACGGTGACCATGAGGGTGA
>NW_028014635.1:0-763 GCF_054177405.1 Leptonychotes weddellii
TATCTTCAGAGATGGCAGTGAAAAAGTCAAAACAAAATGGTCTTTTAGCTGGTGGTAGGCTCACAAATGTTCAGTTATTAAATTCCTTGTACCATATATATTATATATAATCTTTTATATGTACAAATAATTCATTTTAAAGCCTTTTAAGTGCATTTTTAAAAAGTGGTTTTTAAAAGTGATAGAAGTCTCAGAAGTAAGAATCTTCCCTCCATTTCTTTTGCTTTTCTCTGATTTTGGAATTTATGAGGAGAGAAGCAAAATTAACCACTCGCTAAAATCACCTCTTTTCAGAGACCAAGGATGTGGACTAGCGTGCTTGGTTGTGGCCAATTTTTTTATAACTTAGAACTAAAAGAGCATTTTAATAATTCTACATATTTTTTGTTTGGTTGGTTTTTTTGGTTTTGCATTTTCCCTGTTTTTATTGCAGGATTTTTTAAGACCTTCCTTTTGAAAAACTGCAAAAATGTGGTACTGCAGAAACTGGATATTAAGCATAGAGAGACCTAATGTTTAACCTGAACTTGGTTGAAATCAGATGGGAAAACATTTGGGTCCTCCTCCCCACCCTTCTTGTCTGTTATGACATTATCTCCTTAAATCAAAATAACCTTCCCCAAATGACATTTTTGCACAATGACATTCCTATTGTTTTTTGGGGTTTTTTTGGTGAAACTTTATTTTTATTTATTTTTTATTATTTATGTTAATCACCATACATTACATCATTTGTTTTTGATGTAGTGTTCCATGATTCATT
>NW_028014636.1:0-763 GCF_054177405.1 Leptonychotes weddellii
GCCCAGAGTTCCTTGCCCACACCTTGAAAATAGTTTCCTTGTAAATAAGCCCTCCTCCAATCCATCTGCTTCCTGTTGAGATCCTGATGAACACAGAGTACTAAGTGTAAATTCACTTCCGTTCTGCCTGTTCCCTTCGTCAGCAGTGGTGCTTAGAGATGTTCTTCCACAACCCACGTGGAAATATATTTAATGACCGTATGTTTTTGTGATGCTGACCTCCAGTTTCCATGTTTCCATGGTAAAAGGGCATAACTAAGTAGTAGTATATATACATATATATGAATGAAAAGTCCTAATAATTTAGTTTGGGCTTTAACACAAATATAATTATTTTTCTCCTAGAATGCAGGAGGTCTTTTTTAATAAATTGTATGTGTAAGTTTGACAGTGTTCAAATAATAACTCCCTTGCCTTTTTTATTTTTGACATACAGAGAGAAAGAGAAGCAGTCCCAACAAAAATGATTTACTGTGCTGTCTGGAGCTAGCCAAATGGATTTAGACAAAGGCCTCTTTGGTAAGAGATATAAACATTTTAATTAAACAAGCTTGTAGGTAGGAAAATGAGACATCTCTGTAATTGCTCTGTATGTACGATGCAATGTCTGGCAGCATTTAACATTTCCTATTCTGTTATACCTGATTAGCAGTTTCAATTTTAGGATGTAAATTAGAATGTGCCATATAACACTACCTAACGGATCTGATATCTTGGGCAAAGGTTGCTTTTCTTTTTTTTTTTTTTCATTCTTATGTTAATC
>NW_028014637.1:0-763 GCF_054177405.1 Leptonychotes weddellii
TGTCTATATTTGTCTACAAAACTGACTCCAATTATATGTAGTATCAGAGAAAGTTCACCAATAGGGTTTAGTCAAAGAATTCCCCACTTTCCATTTTAACATGAGAAAGTCCTGTCTGGTGGGTTTGTGGCACAGACCATCCCTCCCATTTTTTTCCTGTTCCTTAGTGTTCAAGCAGCAGTTCAGGCTTTTGCCACAAGGTGGCACAAGAGACCCAACATCATCAAACTCCACTAGAGTAATTTTTGCAAGCTGTATAATATATAAATAAATAAGTATTAAATAAATAAATAAATAGATAGATACATAGATAAATAATATCGATGTACCTTGAGTATATACAGTTAAGCAAAAGAAGACAAAAATGCAAAAGACCACATATTGTAAGACCACATATTGTATGAGTCCTCTTATATGTAGTGTCTCAAGGTAGCCCACCAACATGGTTTAGTCGACGAATTCCCCACTTTCGTTTTTGACCTCCACAAAGTTCTGTGTGGTGGGGTTGTGTCACAGACCATCCCTCCATTTTCCCGTTCCTTAGTGTTCAAGCAGCAGTTCAGGCTTAAACCCCAGGATTTGAACCTATACACAATGATAATAATTCTGTCTGAAGAATTGTGGTATGTAAAAAAAAAGATTTTGAAAACATGTATTCCAGGGCTTCTGATGATGAAACAACCAGTGTCCGTGGCATGCTTTGGCAGTCAGAGGTAGGTATGTGAAGGATTATGCAGATCAGAACGGGGGCAAGTGCCTGAGA
>NW_028014638.1:0-763 GCF_054177405.1 Leptonychotes weddellii
AGCTAAACCAGATAAATGTGCAGGAAGTGAGCCACTTGTGGCTGCCAGACTTGTCCTTTTGTGCATAGTCAGTAAGCCAATGATCCAAAAGTCAGGGCCTTTTGCACACACATAACAGGAACCAAGCCCGGAGAGGCTGTGCTCCAAGGTGCAGGTACCAGCCATCTCTGGTGGTCATGATAGTGATTGTTCATTGCATTTGTGTGGTTCTCCTCGGTTTTTGAAATATTTTGATGCACTTTATCTCAGATATTGCTCCAAATCATACTAGGACACTGCGAAACATATTTTTTTCTTTTGTTTTCCTAAAAGTTGGTGAGCCAAGGATGCCAGTAACCCAGCACTGGGAGCTGAATCTACCCTAATGAATATGAGGAAATAAGCAGAAGGCCTGGTTTTTAGATGAACCAGGAGGTGATCCTGAGGTCAGATCTAAGTAGGACAGACAGCACTGGCCTGGCAGGGGGCAAGGTGGAGACACTGCATAGGTAAGGGAACCGTGCATCTCTTGGTTACCAGAAGATGGGAAGGTCCAGTCTATGAGAGTCTAAGCCTAAGTACATACCATGACCTTTGATGTCTGGTATGAGATGTGCTATGTAGACGACCCTGGTAAATGCGTGAAGAATGAATGATTGAACTATTTTCTTCGTACCACTGTCATTTTAATCCTTCCTCTTCTGAGGGGATAAGTGGTTATTAAGCACTAATCAAGTTAAGAATTAGATGCTGCCAAGTAGATTATTTAATTCACAAAACATCA
>NW_028014639.1:0-11510 GCF_054177405.1 Leptonychotes weddellii
GGAGGGGGGTGGGAAGATGGGTTAGCCTCGTGATGGGTATTAAAGAGGGCATGTTCTGCATGGAGCACTGGGTGTTATGCACAATGAATCATGGAACACTACATCAAAAACTAATGATGTAATGTATGGTGATTAACATAACAAAAAATAAATAAATAAAAATTGTGTTCCAGGGGAAAGAAAAAAAAGTTTGACCCCTAGTGGATAAATCAGGCATAAAATCTAAGTCATAAACTAAAGGCAAATATGAATGCCAAAGAGTTAGGAAGGAGATCCACCTAGCAGTATTCTTTGTATACTGAAAGAGCTTCATGAAACTATTTGGTAAGGCTGTCTGATTTTTCTGTAGTTCGTTTTTCTTATTCTCTGCAGAGCCAATATAAAATACACCCACTCTTAAAGATGCTTCATAGAAGTTTCCCAAATCAAATTTTTTTCCACTTCCTCTGGCAAATTCTAGTGATCATCCACCTACCATCTGACTCGTATTGAAGCATGATGTTCACCAGTCAGAAGAACACAGGATTGTGGCAGATCTTAAAGTTTATTCACCTTTATTTCTTGGCGTCTTCATGTTCTGTATGTCAAGTACTGCTCTGTGAACTTTACACATACTAACTCATTTAATGATTAATCATTTAATCATCCCAGTAACATTTGTTGAGCTTATACTGAGTTCTTATGAAATATTAGATCCTGTGCTTGCTGTAAAATTGTCCTTCCCTCAAGGAACTCATAGTGAATTAGGTGAAATAGACATATAACACAATGTATTATAATGATCTGTCTAAAAGCAGTGATTAAATATGCAGAAAGAGATACAAGCTGAGCCTCAAGCATGATCCAGTTGGTGGAGCAGGGCCAAGGGTGAGGGATAATGAGCCAAGAGTGAAGTGGGGCTGAGGTGGTGGTGAGGAGGATGTTTCAGGTGGGGGTGGGCAGGGGGAGAGCAGGAACAAATGCACTGATTGATAAGCAGTATGAGATGTATGGGAGCCACAAACAGCTGTGTTGCTGGAAGATAAAGACTGAAGCAAACAGTGCAAGTGATGAGGCTGAAAATATGGACAGGGTTATGTAAAGGAGCTCAGTCCTTGACCTGTGTGGAAAATGGAAGTCCACTAAAAAATTTTCATCACAGGAATAAGAGGTCAGACTTATACTGTATGTAGTTCATATAATTTAGATAGTCTGGTGGCAGTAGGAGGTACATGACTGGGAATGTACAATGAGTTTGAACATCTACTATTAGAATAAATATAAGCCCAATAAGGAACAATATTATCAGTATAATAAACTGCTGTATAACTTCTTGAATATACATTAATGGTGAATTAACTATACCAAGGAAATCTTAGCTTTTTTAAACTTTATTAAACTTCAAAATTTCCTTCTTTGTTGTTTACTTGGATGAAGCCATGGTTAGGCCCATTTTTTGTTAAAGACTAAAGAGAATTGGAAAGAGTCAGACCTTCTGTCTCCTGGTCTTGTCTTGACCATTGACTAGCTGTGAGTCATTGGAACAAGGCTCAAGTTCTTCAACCATTAAATAAATGGATTGGAATAGATGGTGCTTAAGTCCTGTTTAAACTCAAAGGTTCTATAAAGTAGTTTTTATTCTTTTTTAACAGTTTCTTAGTCTCCAAAGGGATTGGGTGACACATATATAAGTACCTTTATATATCTTAACTCTTAGTGTTTGTGAGTAGGACAAGCGGTGTGAATATGTATGACAATTAAACCTCACAGATCTGCAACACGAACATTGTAGATTTAAACACACATACGGTACTCATACTAAATAGTACATAATACATTTTTGTATATGCCAGGATACTAAACTAGCTATCCAGAATATGCTTATGTGCCAACACAGTGAGTCAAATCTATATTTTTTAACTTAAAAAATTGTTTTGAATTCCTTTACTTAGCCTTGGAAGATGCTCTGATTAAATCTGTAACTTGGAAAAAGGTGAAAATTTGCTAATGGCTTTTGTCAAGAAAAAATTCAAGTATTTATTAACTAAAATTCTATTAACATTTAGAATTGTCAATAATAATAATTTCTTGAAATGTTCTATTGAGATAGAAAACAAGCAATGATTGCTATAAAATGGCAATATGTTTCAGTAGCATACTTAATTTTTATTATACAAATTTCATATCAGGAAGTTAAGTTGCACTTTGCTGAAACTTGATAATAATTGCAGGGACTTAATTAAGCCAAGAAATGATTATTCTTCATATTCAGATGTAAATAAAGGCCATTTATGGTCCAGATTTATGATCTGGATTGTTCTTTCTCTTTAAGAGTATTCATACACAGGAACCAAACCATCTAAGCGGCTGGTCTTTGGTTCTGCTATTGGATGTTTTCAGCTCAGCTGACCTATCATCTACCACACAAATTACTGAAAAGGATAAAACAAAGGACTAACCATGACGCTGTCCTAAAATCAAGAATGTGATGCCTTGTCAATAACTTGGTGTCTACGTTTATTTTATAAAGGAATTCAATTATTCTATTGCCAATTATGCAGGTTGTCCGTTTGTTTAAAATAAAAACCTAATTGTTTATTTCCTCCTCTGGGTATCAGCTGAAACTCAGGCAGTTTTCCTTGAACAGTATGAATGTATGTGGGCACATATGGACTGACACACACATTCTCTCCAAGAGAAAAGTGGGCAAGACTATACTTTCAGGGATCATTTCTATAGTTTGAAAAGAGGGCAAATTCCATGTGAGGAACCCATGGTGGGAAACAACCAAGTAACATGGACCCGGGTGTATGTATAGGCAATCATAAGCTTGCCAATGACTGGCAGAAGATCAAGTGGAAATGCCTTCCTGGAAGAGAGAATGCCTTGTGCAAATATCAAAGTGTTGCTTCTGAGAGCGGCAATTTTTGTATTGCTGTTGGCAGGGATGGATACTCATTCAAACTGTTCAAAGGCCCTACAGAAAGCTTGGCATATTCTGAACTTGGCAGGAGCTGGTTAGGACTCTGGCATTTATCCCCTTCCAGTCCTTTAAAACTGACATGACGCCTCCCTGTCTCCAGTGTCAGACTGACTGGCCGCTTGGGGTGGTCACTTTCAGGCCACTGTGACAGGAGCAGACCGCAGTGGTTTTGTATTCGGTGCAGCCAGGCAGCATCTGGAGTTGAAACACAGTGAAGACCGAGAGAAGCTGCCATTAGCTGCAAAGTTCCTACTGCATTCAATTGCCTATGTTCAGTGGTCTTTCAAGTGGGGTGCCAGCTCCCAAGAGTAAAGATGATCCAGTAGGGTGCACAATGAGATTATTAGGATGGTATTTACATTAACTTACATTTAATTTCTGCTTTGTGTATATTCTATGATACATAGTATATTAGTACGATTGTACATGTATTATAAATAAATACATACATTTTTGGGGGGAATAACCTAAAACATTTTTATGAATAGGGATGCATAGTCAAACACACTGGGCTTTTTTCTCAAGTTAATATATACATTTCTTGATGAGGCTCTTCCTTTGTTTCTGGAAAAGTTCCTCAGATTCCAGAGTCCTGTCTCTTGGCCACTCTTTCTCATTGTTATTGATCATCTTTTTGCAAAAATACCACCAACGTCTATTCGTGTTCTATAATCTGTCACTGTTTTTTTTAGGAGCTAGCTCTTCAAATATTTAATTTTCAAAAATATAGAGTAAGGTACAATTTACTGGGGACTCTTAACTGAGTTTAATGATATTAGGAATTTGTAGGGGAAGTGAAAAATGATTAGATATTGCAAGATGCAATATGTCCTGGACTACCTTAAGGGGCTTTATTTTACCTATGTACTATCACTATAAAAATCAAGAATAAAATGAGAATGTGTGAGTATGGACAAAGTATTTGGGTAGTCCTAGGAATAAAAAAGTAAACAGAGTAAATGGTAAAAAAAAAAATACAAAACAAAGCAAACACCTGATGCATATGAACACAAAACTCTCATGAGTAAGTGCTATTATTGGAAGAAATACAATAAATCTTCCATGTATTTTTGAAAATTATTAAAACAGAAAGATGTTTCAGTAGAATTCAATTCTATTTATCTGCACTGTTAGCTCAAATTGCCTCCATCACTGTGTGTTGAATCCTGCTACACTTTCCCCCAAAGGCCTCTCTGAATTACCAGCAGAGTGAGGAGAGTCCTATGGTTGAAAAATATCCTAATCATTGTCTTTATATAAAATTGGAAAGGAATGGGAAAGGATGTGAAAATAAAACAAATTTAAAAAGAGGTCATCATAATAGAGTGACAAGATTATACATGATTTTTTCCTTAATATTTTTATCTGAATGTGCTATCACAATTGTCTAACCAAATAAAAAAAAAAACAAGTAAAATTGAGATTTGGCAGTACTAATTGTGGTATTCGGCTGGTCAGTAAATACCTACATGTGAATTTAGTTCCATCAGAGGGAAGACATGCCCAAAGGTATGAGTGTCACTTATCAGATATAGTATAAGTTTACATAGAACATGTGCAACAGGGGCACCTGGGTGGCTCAGTCGTTAAGCATCTGCCTTCAGCTCAGGTCATGATCCCAGGGTTCTGGGAGCGAGCCCTGCATCAGGCTCCTTGCTCAGCTGGAGCCTGCTTCTCTCTCTCCCACTCCCTCTGCTTGTGTTCCCTCTCTCACTGTCTCTCTCTCTCTCTCTGTCAAATAGATAAATAAAACCCTAAAAAAAATGAACATCGGGGTGCAAGTGCCCCTTCTTTTCACTACACCGGTATCTTTAGTGTAAATACCCAGCAGTGTAATTGCTATGTTGTAGGGTAGCTCTATTTTTAACATCTTGAGGAAACTCCATACTGTTTTCCAGAGTGGCTGTACAAGCTTTCATTTCCACCAACAGTGTAAGAGGGTTCCCCTTTCTCCATATCCTCACCAACATTTGTTGTTCCCTGTCTTGTTAATTTTAGCCATTCTAACTGGTGTAAGGTTGTATCTCATTGTGGTTTTGACTTGTATTTCCCTGTGGCAAGTGATGTGGAGCATTTTTTTCATGTGTTTGTTAGCCATTTGTATATCTTTTTTGGAGAAGTGTCTGTTCATGTCTTCTCCCATTTCTTGACTGGATTATTTGTTTTTTTGGGTGTTGAGTTTGAGAAGTTCTTTATAGATCTTGGATACCAGCCCTTTATCTATAATGTCATTTGCAAATATCTTCTCCCATTCCATAGGTTGCCTTTAGTTTTGTTGTTTCCTTTGCTGTGCAGAAGCTTTTTATTTGATGAACCCAATAGTTCATTTTTTTTGCTTTGGTTTCCCTTACCTTTAGAGACAGCAAGAAGTTGCTGTGTCCAAGGTTGAAGAGTTTGCTGCCTGTCTTCTCCTCTAGGATTTTGATGGATTCCTGTCTCATATTTAGGTCTTTCATCCATTTTGAGTTTATCTTTGTGTATGGTGTGAGAGAATGGTCCAGTTTAATTCTTCTGTATGTGGATGTCCAATATTCCCAGCACCATTTGTTGAAGAGATTCTTTTTTCCATTGAATATTCTTTCTGCTTTGTTGAAGGTTAGTTGACTGTAGAGTTGAGGGTCCATTTCTGGGCTCTCTATTCTGTTCCATTGATCTATGTGTCTGTTTTTGTGCCAGTATCATGCTGTCTTGATGATCACAGCTTTGTAATATAGCTTGAAGTCAGGCATTGTGATGCCCCCAGCTTTGGTTTTCTTTTTCAACATTCCCCTGGCTATTCAGGGTCTTTCCTGGTTCCATACAAATTTTAGGATTGTTTGTTCCAGCTCTGTGAAAAATGCTGATGGTATTTTGATAGGGATTGCATTGAATGTGTAGATTGCTCTGGGCAGCATAGACATTTTAACAATGTTTATTCTTCCAATCCATGAGCATGGACTGTTTTTCCATTTCTTTGTGTCTTCCTCAATTTCTTTCATAAGTGTTCTGTAGTTTCTAGTGTACAGAACTTTTACCTCTTTGGTTAGGTTTATTCCTAGGTATCTCATGGTTTTTGTTGCAATTGTAAATGGGATCTATTCCTTAATTTCTTTTTCTTCTGTCTCATTGTTAGTGTATAGAAATGCAACTGATTTGTGTGCATTGATTTTGTATCCTGCCACATTGCTGAATTGTATGAGTTCTAGCAATTTTGGGGTGGAGTCTTTTGGGTTTTCCACATAAAGTATCATGTCATCTGCAAAGAGAGAGAGTTTGACTTCTTTGCCAGTTTGAATGCATTTTATTTCTTTTTGTTGTCTGATTGCTGAGGCTAGGACTTCTAGTTCTATGTTGAACAATAGTGGTGAGAGTGGGCATCCCTGTCGTGTTCCTGATCTTAAGGGAAAAGCTCTCAGTTTTTCCCCATTGAGTATGATATTTTCTGTGGGCTTTTCATAGATGGCTTTTATGATACTGAGATATGTTCCCTCTATCCCTATACTTTGAAGAGTTTTAATCAAGAAAGGATACTGTACTTTGTCAAATGCTTTTTCTGCATCTATTGAGAGCATCATATGGTTCTTGTTCTTTCTTTTATTAATGTATTGTATCACATTGATTGATTTGCGGATGTTGAACCACTCTTGCATCCCAGGAATAAATCCCACCTGGTCATGGTGAATAATCCTTTTAATGTGCTGTTGGATCCCATTGGATAGGATCTTGAGCCAATAGGATCCAAGATCCTCACCAAAATACATTTATTGATTTTCATGTGTCTTCTCTATGTATACAGAGGGTTACCCTGCTTTCAAAGCACGTTTAATATCAAAAATCCATGTTTGCCAAACAACCTAAGTGAAAGAAGAATATTTGCTTTATATGTAACTCCCCTAAAGCTCTTCCTTTAAACACAGAGCTCTTCCTTCATGTCATTGATTCATTTTACATGCTGTTTTTTCAGGAGCTCAGTGACTGAATAGGAGTACAGATCAAGATCCTTTCACTGCTTTCACCCTTTGGCTCTGCATGTTTGTCACCATTTACCTAGAAATCTCCTTTCATATCCATCATCAAAAATCCATATCCCATTTCCTTCTCAATAATATCAATGTGGCAAGTGAAAGCTCGTTTTACTATTCTTCAACTTGAGATACACAAACTTCATTTTCTTCTCTGTAATTTTCTGCATATTTGTTTAGACATAAAAAAAACTCACTTTTCATACTTGTCTTTACCAACAAAAACAAGCTAATTCCTTTTCTTTATCTACATGATCAATGGACATGTGAGCTTTTTGAAGCCCAATTCTGAGTGTGGACTCTGGTAAATTGAGAACTGTCATTCCTGTGTAGGAATATGAAGAAGATGAAGGTTTCACCAGGTTCATTAGCAGTGCCATGATCTTGTGCCTTCACAGCTTTGAAAAGTAATGCAATTAAAAAGATGAGATCCAGATATGACTAATGTTTCTGATCAGCTACCAAAACGTTTGTTCTGATGCTAGGCATTTTCACATTTTCACATTAAACCAGAGTTTAATCCTCACAAAAAAATCCTAAGAGGTGAGATTA
This sequence comes from Leptonychotes weddellii, assembly GCF_054177405.1. Lineage (NCBI taxonomy): Eukaryota > Metazoa > Chordata > Mammalia > Carnivora > Phocidae > Leptonychotes > Leptonychotes weddellii. Next base: position 7,516 of record NW_028014639.1, read on the forward strand.
GTCCCATTCTACTCATGAAGACATAAATGTCCACTGATCATATATGGCAGAATCATAACTCAAGCTTAGATCTCTGACTCCAACTCCCAACTTCCTGTGCATCCTGTCACATTTTCACTTGTAAACCACCAGCCCAGGTGGGCTTCAGATGCTTTTTAAAGCCCCTCAGGAAGGGCTCCCTGCTAGTCTGTTGATAGGGCAAAGTTAGCAGCCTCGGGGCTGCCTGCATCAGATGAGGACTTTCCTGCCACAAGCCTTAATTAACTGAATTCCATTTGTCCCTCCTTAGTGCTCTTGTATCACACTGGGTGTGGAAATCACTGCCATTCACAAATGTAACATTCATTCACTTCCACTGCTCAAGAAAATATCTGCCTGCCTTAGGGCTTGAAGTTCCCAAAGGTTAATTTAGGGTCATTGACAGTAGTTATTAAAAGTGGAAATGTGTCGGTACAAGAAGTTTAATAATACCAATGAATACAACACAATAGTACATCAAACATATACAAAAAAATAATTAAATGAATAAGACTATTATGTTAATTTTATACTTTATTTGTATACTTTATTTATATATTAATTATATAATTACTACTTTATATCATTACTATACAAATTATATGAATATTATCGTAATTGAATTAATAAGCCAATTATCTAGCAAGGTTCAGAGGTAATGTCATCTGAGATATTTGGGGTGTGGTATGCATTTTTTTTATTTTAATTTGTTTTGTTGTTGTTGCTTTTGTGTTTTTTTAGAGAGAGAGAATTACCAAGAAGGAAGAAATATGGGCCTACTTGAAGCATTTAGAAGCAGGTGAAGTATTCTGAGAATTTTAGACCTTGTAAAGGACGATTCAGAAACACCACTCCCCCCCCCAAAAACAACAAAATTTTAAAAATTTATTCTCATGGAAATTTAATCTAGTTTGGGTAAAGTCATATAATAACAAAAATGAACAGACAAGTTATATACATACACAGGATATTAGGAGGTAAGAATAAAATGGAGGTAAGAAGGTATGGAGGAGAATCAAGTACGGAAGGAGAGCAGGAATGCACTGCATCTAAGTCAGCCAGTGAAAAAGTTAGAAAACTCCTAAATTGTTTTCTGAAGAAAAACTTGGTAATTTTTTTTTTTTACAGACAATTGTTCATTTCATTTGGATGATTAGATTTATCGTCATGCCCATGTGCTCAGAGAGGGGAGAAAAGACTCTGGAAGAGAAGAATGGGGGATACTTTTTTTTATAACTTATCAATCTATTTTCCCTTATTTCCCTTATTTTCCCTTCCCCAAAATACTAATCAAAGAAATTGCCAATTTCACAGACTCTAATAAAACAGTAGAGCCAAGATTCACAATACAGCCCTGTGGTGCCCCATTTTTTTTTTTAACTTTGTCTACATAATGCTGTCTTCTTGAGAATGTTCATGTAATTTTATAACTTTCTCCAAAACTGACTAGAAAGAAGAAAAATGCTCTTTTATTTAGCATAAACATCAAATGACTTTGGCACAGGTACACTCAATACTTCTGCTATCCACTCCTTCTAGGCTATAGTGATTCTAAGTTCTGTCGGCATTCATGGGAGACAGGAAGGAGGTAGAGAGTAAGTCACCACTGCCATCTTCAGTGTGCTGGCTGCTGTGGTGACACTCTTGCAGAACTTCTCCTGCTTGCATGCCCCCCACTGTTCTTGTTCCAGTCAATAAATATTTTAAATGCATCCTTCTTTGAGAACTTTATAAACATGACCTATATTTATAGTTACTGTGTACATGAATCTCATCAGATCATAAATATTACTCCATCTCCTTGAAGTCTGGGTACTCGGCTGCTGAGGTCCCCCAGAAAGCCTCAATCATGACCCCTCATGATGCCCTATATACTTGTATGTCTCTGGGCTTTATGGACACAAGGACAGGGTATGTGTTGTTTATTCCCTTTGTTCAGGCAGCTAGACATGAATAACTATGGCCCTGTCATCAACATAGTGATAAAATAAGCAGCCTGAAGTCTGACACCTGAGCTCCCACAGGAATACCTGTGGTGGTATGGTAGATGATGGGGGAGGGTTGAACAGGCAGGAGAGAATCAAGGAGAGATGTGTGTGTGTGATGTCAGGTAATGAAAGAAGTGCATTTATTGGCTCAAAGCCTGAGGGAGTATCACCTTTCTGTGTACAACAAAGAACAAAGTTTACTTAGTGAACTTGCCCTAATACACTGTGGTGAATTTTTCAAGATTCATAGAAGTGTTCCTGCCAGTAGAAATAGACTACATCCTTGAAATCAGGGGAAAAGAGAAAGTTATGGCTTGTCCATTTTAGAATGGAAATTTTAAGACAGCAAGCCTACCTGATGCATAAAGAGTTTAAATGGTGGCCTTTTGGCAGAAGAGAGAGAGCACCTGAAATTTCTGACCTCCCTGATTGGCATGGCAACAAGGAGACTAAGTTGCTCCGAGGTGGAAGCAGAGCCAGATGCTGGCAGCTCAGACAAGAATCCTTTTCCTTCAGTGATCCAGGGGGAGAGTCCCACACATGCAGAGCTCTGTGGGGCCTCCCTGGAGACTCCCATTCCCTGCCTTTAATGTTTTCTAAGCAGAGCACATCAGCTCCATCCAGCTGCTCTCCTGGAGCCTGATTGCCTTGCACTCACATGCTGTATTAGTGTTCTAGGGATTCTACAACAAAGTACCACAAAATGGGTGGCTTAAACAACAGAAATTGAATGTCCCGTAGTTCTGGAGGCTACAAGTCTGAGATCAAGGTGTTGGCGGGGTTGTTTCCTTCTGAGGGCCGTGAGAGAAGGCTTTGTTCCAGGCCTCTGTCCTTGGTTTGTAAATAGACATCTCCCTGTTTCCCTGTTTCTTCATCTTGTCTTCTATGTGTCTCTCTCTATCCAAATTCCGCCCCCCACTTTTAAAAAAGATTTTATTTATTTATTTGACACACAGAGAGAGATAGTGAGAGAGAGAGCACAATCAGGGGGAGAGGGAGAAGCAGGCTCCCTGCTGAGCAAGGAGCCTGACATGGGGCTTGATCCCGGGACCCTGGGATCATGCCCTGAGCCGAAGGCAGCCGCTTAATGACAGAGCTACCCAGGTGCCCCCAAATTCCTCCTTTTTATAAAGACACCAGAAATATTAAATTAAGGCCTAAACTAATGACTTCATTTTAACCTGATTATCACTATAAAGATTCTGACTCCAAATAAGGTCACATTCTGAGGTCCTGGGAGTTAGGACTCCAACATATTCTTTTTTGGGGGGGAGGGGCACAATTCAATCCCTAACACCAGCTAAGTATATTTTCATGTTTCCTTACACTTCCCTCTGCTATTTTTACCTGGTAGTGTGCTTCCATCCTCCTATTGTCACCCAAAATACAAGAATGTAGGACTTCAAGAAAATCAGAGGAAAATCAGATGCTTAATTTTTATCAAAAGAGTTGGTGATAGGTAGAGGATGATGAGGGAAGGCTCAGACCAAGAACATGAGTATGTCTTTGTCCTTTGATCTTGTGAGTGGAGATCACTAAATAGACCTGTCCAGGAAAATCTTCAAGATTCAAGATGGCCTTGAACATGTAGGACATGTGGTGAGGTCCAGCCAATGGGTTTGAACAGCCACAAGAAAAGTTATGGGAGGGGCGCCTGGGTGGCTCAGTCGTTGGACGTTAGTTTTTGATGTAGTGTTCCATGATTTATTGTTTGCATATAACACCCGGTGCTCCATGCGGAACGTGCCCTCTTTAATACCCATCACCAGGCTAACCCATCCTCCCACCCCTCCCCTCTAGAACCCTCAGTTTGTTTTTCAGAGTCCATAGTCTCTCATGGTTCGTCTCCCCCTCTGATTTCCCCCCCTTCATTCCTCCCCTCCTGCTATCTTCTTCTTCTTCTTCTTTTTTTTTTTTTAACATATATTGTATTATTTGTTTCAGAGGTACAGATCTGTGATTCAACAGTCTTGCACACTTCACAGCGCT
>NW_028014640.1:0-763 GCF_054177405.1 Leptonychotes weddellii
TTTAACTAAAGTATAGACTGTATTTAGACTTTACCAAATGAAATTTAATCTTCCTAAATTACTAGTTTTTCCACTAGGGTTCTTTATTTGTCCCAGGATCTACTATAGCATACTACACAGATTGTGGAATAGCGGAGTATTGTTTTCATTTTACGTGACAAACATTAGATCCAAGAACCGTACTGGTTTCTGAGAATACATTGAAGAAATAGTCATAGTCCTTTTTTTAAAAAGAATGTCTATATTTTCTTATTTAAGTCTTGTAACAGTCAGGTGTTAACAATAAGTGTGTAGTTTGTAGAAGGGGTTTCAGCTTCATGAATTTCTTTTTGGATGATACTTAAACAATGAATGTTAGAACTTATCAAAATACTTGTTTTTTTATTGATGGAAGAACAGATTTTAAAAATCAGTACAAGCTATAACAGCCCAGAAACAGAAGTGCAAGTTTAATTAGTTTTGTGGTAAAGGTTTGAAGCCATACTTTGTACAAACTTAATTCATTTACTAATCATTCTATTGCCTTTATTTCAAAAATGGGTTGTAGGATAAGTAAAGAATTCAAGAGTGAGAAAAATGAAGTTTTTGAGCTTGGGGACTTGGATTAAAAATCTGCTTCTATTATTTTTTATGTTATATTACCTCCTTCCTGAGAGAAGTCCGGCTCAATGGTTACGGGTGAGGTGCAGACGAAGATCAGACTCAGTCCTGCCACTGAGTGGCTGTGGCATTTACTTTATTCCTCTAAACTGCTGTTTTCTCA
>NW_028014641.1:0-763 GCF_054177405.1 Leptonychotes weddellii
CCACAGACACACAAGAACCCTGGATCCTCGCTTCGGGGGACCCTGTGCCTGACTCGGGTTCACTCAATTTTCCCTTCCCTTTGTTAGGAAAAGGGGCCCTTTTCCTTGGGTGGCGACCTCTCCTAAAGAATCTGTTTTGGGTAGAAGAGTCCTTCTTGGGGGCTCCTAAACAAGACAAGCTCTGTGCCCATCACTGCCTTCCCCTTTATCCCGTGTTCCCCACCCAGGCTCCTCCCTGCGGTGTTTCCGATGACAACCTGCACATCTTCAAGACTCAACGCCATCAGACTGTCTAATGAAAAGCTCCCTGACCTGCCCAGGCGGCATCGGGGGCCCCTTTTCTGTGCTTCAAAGTGTGTTCAGGATACTGGGGTAACTGGCTGCTCTCTGTTTCCCTCGTGGGAGCTTGGAATGCTCCGGAATGTGTCCAGCCAGCCAGCCTCTACTCAATTCCTGGCTGCCTGACAAACGTTTGTTGAATGAATAAGTGAGTGGTTGTAGAATGCACTTTAAGTTTAGCTGGATGGATCTGTTGTGACATTATTGGCTATTTGGTTAGATACCTCAAGGAAGCCCACAAACCTGACCCGGCCCAATGCCCCTGCTTTTCGGGGAGGACTGTAGAAATGGCACCAGAGTCTCCCAGCTGAATGCATGAGTCACCCAGCGTGAGACCAGAAGAAGTCTGTGGTCAGCCCACAGAGTTGTGAGAAATAACACTCAATCCTGGAATGGTCTGGTACACAGAGCAGATAGTTGACGA
>NW_028014642.1:0-763 GCF_054177405.1 Leptonychotes weddellii
CTGAGCTGAGCATGGAGCCCAATGCAGGGCTCGATTTTATGACCCTGAGATCATGATCTGAGCCAAAACTAAGAATCGGATGCTTAACTAACTGAGCCAGGTGCCTCCAAAAGGCCCATTCTTAACCACATTTAAGTATAATTCTCAAAGGAGCTGAAAAAAATGAGTCACCCAAGGCAACCTGCTACTTCTATGCATAACATGCCTGTCATTGACATTCATTCCATTTGTGACCATCTTATATACATTTTAAAGAAGTATTCTGTTTTTACATATGACTATGTAAAAGTTTGAATAAAGGTTCTATTAAATGCCACGGTCCAAAGATTCATTCTGCTTTAATTATGAAAGAGAAACATTAAAATTGAAGCCTCAGTGGTAAACTTCAACAACAGACGTTAAAATAAAAGAAAATAGCTTTTTAAGCACAAGATGTTAAGTCTATGGCTAACTACCTCAGATGAAAGAGAAAGTACTCTGCTTTCTACCTGTATAAAGTCTGAAAGTCAATACTGTCCTCCAGGATAGGGCTAGATCTTGTGGGTCCTAGAAAGGCTTAAGAACAAATGCTGACTAACAAATTAATATAGTCTTCAACAGTCACTTATCCAGAACCTTCTCCAAGTGACCCAAATTTTATATTTTAATGATTAGAAAGTCCATGAGAAGAGAATTCCATTAACTATATACAGGAGCCTTTTCACGGAGGATTTGATGAATCTGTCATTTTAAGAGAGCTGTACCTGATGGATCCTTCTACTAC
>NW_028014643.1:0-763 GCF_054177405.1 Leptonychotes weddellii
TATATATATATATATTTTTAAAGATTTTATTTATTTATTTGAGAGAGAGAGAATGAGAGAGAGCACATGAGAGGGGGGAGGGTCAGAGGGAGAAGCAGACTCCCCGCCGAGCAGGGAGCCCGATGCGGGACTCGATCCAGGGACTCCAGGATCATGACCTGAGCCGAAGGCAGTCGCTTAACCAACTGAGCCACCCAGGTGCCCCAATTCAAAATATATTAATCGAAGAGCTATTTTAGTTCAACATACCAGGGGATTTAAAAAAAAACAAAAAGATGACTGAAGAAAGCCCTCTCCTTGAAAAAAAAACGTATATTCCTGTACTGAGTATACTTTTATTCTTAGAACCATAAAATACCAATATGATTACAGACAGTGGTATATTTAGGAAGATTTCATTTAAAAAGGACACACACACACAAATTGGGCTTTAAGAGAATTAGGAATTTTACCGAACAACAAGTAATTTCATCCCTGATATTCAGTCGTCAGAAAGTCCTGTCAAATCTATCTCCTCCCCACCATGTCTCATCTGACTATCGTGGCTGCCAACACAATCTCCCCGCAGGAAGCTTTTGCCCTGACAGTCATCCTCCGCAGCACAGTGTTATTGTTATAAATGGCAGATTTGGTCATGACACTACAGTTTTTATAAACACCTTTAATAAATTTGAACTGACTTCTGTTATAAAAGCACACACTGCTCAGTGTTGTGCTCAAGCGCTTGACTTCACGCCTCTGCCAGCCGTTCCCCGTTCACCCT